>NC_064926.1:206632287-206935318 GCF_023897955.1 Schistocerca gregaria
TGACACCATGGAATGAGATGATGATGAACAAATGAATAATTGTTAATATAATGAAAATCAACAGTGTAATTAAGTTAACCAACTACTGTAAGGTTGTTGTTGTTGTTGTCTTCAGTCCTGAGACTGTTTTGATGCAGCTCTCCATGCTACTCTATCCTGTGCAAGCTGCTTCATCTCCCAGTACCTACTACAACCTACATCCTTCTGAATCTGCTTAGTGTACTCATCTCTCGGTCTCCCTCTACGATTTTTACCCTCCACACTGCCCTCCAATGCTAAATTTGTGATCCCTTGATGCCTCAAAACATGTCCTACCAACCGATCCCTTCTTCTAGTCAAGTTGTGCCACAAACTTCTCTTCTCCCCAATCCTATTCAATACCTCCTCATTAGTTACGTGATCTATCCACCTTATCTTCAGTATTCTTCTGTAGCACCACATTTCGAAAGCTTCTATTCTCTTCTTGTCCAAACTAGTTATCGTCCATGTTTCACTTCCATACATGGCTACACTCCAAACAAATATTTTCAGAAATGACTTCCTGACACTTAAATCTATATTCGATGTTAACAAATTTCTCTTCTTCAGAAACGCTTTCCTTGCCATTGCCAGTCTACATTTTATATCCTCTCTACTTCGACCATCATCAGTTATTTTACTTCCTAAATAGCAAAACTCCTTTACTACTTTAAGTGTCTCATTTCCTAATCTAATTCCCTCAGCATCACCCGATTTAATTGGACTACATTCCATTATCCTCGTTTTGCTTTTGTTGATGTTCATCTTATATCCTCCTTTCAAGACACTGTCCATTCCGTTCAACTGCTCTTCCAAGTCCTTTGCCGTCTCTGACAGAATTACAATGTCATCGGCGAACCTCAAAGTTTTTACTTCGTCTCCATGAATTTTAATACCTACTCCAAATTTTTCTTTTGTTTCCTTTACTGCTTGCTCAATATACAGATTGAATAACATCGGGGACAGGCTACAACCCTGTCTCACTCCTTTCCCAACCACTGCTTCCCTTTCCTGCCCCTCGACTCTTATGACTGCCATCTGGTTTCTGTACAAATTGTAAATAGCCTTTCGCTCCCTGTATTTTACCCCCGCTACCTTTAGAATTTGAAAAAGAGTATTCCAGTCAACATTGTCAAAAGCTTTCTCTAAGTCTACAAATGCTAGAAACGTAGGTTTGCCTTTTCTTAATCTTTCTTCTAAGATAAGTCGTAAGGTCAGTATTGCCTCACGTGTTCCAACATTTCGACGGAATCCAAACTGATCCTCCCCGAGGTCCGCATCTACCAGTTTTTCCATTTGTCTGTAAAGAATTCGCGTTAGTATTTTGCAGCTGTGACTTATTAAACTGATAGTTCGGTAATTTTCACATCTGTCAGCACCTGCTTTCTTTGGGATTGGAATTAATATATTCTTCTTGAAGTCTGAGGGTATTTCGCCTGTCTCATACATCTTGCTCACCAGCTGGTAGAGTTTTGTCATGACTGGCTCTCCCAAGGCCGTCAGTAGTTCTAATGGAATGTTGTCTACTCCGGGGGCCTTGTTTCGACTCAGGTCTTTCAGTGCTCTGTCAAACTCTTCACGCAGTATCGTATCTCCCATTTCGTCTTCATCTACATCCTCTTCCATTTCCATAATATTGTCCTCAAGTACATCACCCTTGTATAAACCTTCTATATACTCCTTCCACCTTTCTGCCTTCCCTTCTTTGCTTAGAACTGGGTTGCCATCTGAGCTCTTGATATTCATACACGTGGTTCTCTTCTCTCCAAAGGTCTCTTTAATTTTCCTGTAGGCAGTATCTATCTTACCCCTAGTGAGATAAGCTTCTACATCCTTACATTTGTCCTCTAGCCATCCCTGTTTAGCCATTTTGCACTTCCTGTCGATCTCATTTTTGAGACGTTTGTATTCCTTTTTGCCTGCTCCATTTACTGAATTTTTCAAATTTCTCCTTACATCAATTAAATTCAATATTTCTTCTGTTACCCAACGATTTCTAGCAGCCCTCGTCTTTTTACCTACTTTATCCTCTGCTGCCTTCACTACTTCATCCCTCAGAGCTACCCATTCTTCTTCTACTGTATTTCTTTCCCCTATTCCTGTCAATTGTTCCCTTATGCTCTCCCTGAAACTCTGTACAACCTCTGGTTCTTTCAGTTTATCCAGGTCCCATCTCCTTAATTTCCCACATTTTTGCAGTTTCTTCAGTTTTAATCTACAGGTCATAACCAATAGATTGTGGTCAGAGTCCACATCTGCCCCTGGAAATGTCTTACAACTTAAAACCTGGTTCCTAAATCTCTGTCTTACCATTATATAATCTATCTGATACCTGTTAGTATCTCCAGGGTTCTTCCACGTATACAACCTTCTTTCATGACTCTTAAACCAAGTGTTACCTATGATTAAGTTGTGCTCTGTACAAAATTCTACTAGGCGGCTTCCTCTTTCATTTCTTAGCCCCAATCCATATTCATCTACTATGTTTCCTTCTCTCCCTTTTCCTACACTCGAATTCCAGTCACCCATTACTATTAAATTTTCGTCTCCCTTCACTATCTGAATAATTTCTTTTATTTCATCGTACATTTCTTCAATTTCTTCGTCATCTGCAGAGCTAGTTGGCATATAAACTTGTACTACTGTAGTAGGTGTGGGCTTCGTATCTATCTTGGCCACAATAATGCGTTCACTATGTTGTTTGTAGTAGCTTACCCGCATTCCTATTTTCCTATTCATTACTAAACATACTCCTGCATTACCCCTATTTGATTTTGTGTTTATAACCCTGTAGTCACCTGACCAGAAGTCTTGTTCCTCCTGCCACCGAACTTCACTAATTCCCACTATATCTAACTTTAACCTATCCATTTCCCTTTTTAAATTTTCTAACCTACCTGCCCGATTAAGGGATCTGACATTCCACGCTCCGATCCGTAGAACGCCAGTTTTCTTTCTCCTGATAACGACATCCTCCTGAGTAGTCCCCGCCCGGAGATCCGAATGGGGGACTATTTTACCTCCGGAATATTTTACCCAAGAGGATGCCATCATCATTTAATCATACAGTAAAGCTGCATGTCCTCGGGAAAAATTACGGCTGTAGTTTCCCCTTGCTTTCAGCCGTTCGCAGTACCAGCACAGCAAGGCCGTTTTGGTTAATGTTGCAAGGCCAGATCAGTCAATCATCCAGACTGTTGCCCCTGCAACTACTGAAAAGGCTGCTGCCCCTCTTCAGGAACCACACGTTTGTCTGGCCTCTCAACAGATACCCCTCCGTTGTGGTTGCACCTACAGTACGGCCATCTGTATCGCTGAGGCACGCAAGCCTCCCCACCAACGGCAAGGTCCATGGTTCATGGGTGAGGTACATTTTATTATTTTTATTGGCATGCATGTAGTTAAGTCACTTGTCTCAGATGTTAATAAGAATTTGTTTCAATCTTTTCTTTTGTGGTTCGTCAGCACCAGTTGACCTAGATTTGTAATATATTCAATTTTCTCGTGTAATGAACTGTAGATCTTTATCAATAACGTAAAAAATTTTCAGAATATAATAGTTTTTACCATTCAACTATAAAAGATGATTTCCCCTTAAGTCATTGCCAGTCCCGATAGAGTCATTTATCTAAATTAAAATATTCCAGAATTTTTCTCAGAATTCGTTCTTTAGTAATCAGACGACCAGCTGTGCAGGTGTGTCATTAAGTAAAGTCAGTTTTTTTCGTAATTCAGATCTCAGATAAAAGTTGTCCAGTGTTGGTAAATAGGCCAGCATTGCACTAAGCTGTGCCATTTACGAGCAGATATATAGATAGCGTTATCCAGTGACACCATCACGAGGTAAGAATTTTTCAGTTTATTTCTCACGGACAGATTCAGATTGATTTCACAGGGCCATGGCTTAGCACTGCTTACTTCAAATTTTATAAATTTTTCATGAGTTAAGATTTATCAGTTTTCATACCTTAGAATTTAATAATTAAAATTTAATTATTTTTATTTTTTTCTTTTCTTTTCGGTAAGGTTAAAAATTGCTGTTTTATGTTTTTTATTTTTACGGGAATGGTACACCCTTAAAGCGGGAAATCCGGGTTCTAGTTCCTGTCCGGCACAAATTTTCATTGCCATCATTCCCGTATACAGCTGATGGTTGTTCGTTCCCGCAGGTGCGAATTCGTTTCCTGTACGACTGTAGTCACAGCAGTGCCTGTTCCTTCGGACATCGATGCACGCATCATAAAGGAATTATTCGAAAGGGCCCGAAATCGGTAGATGTGGTGTACATGTATAGACAAGCAAATGATTACAATTCCAAAGAAATTTTGACGATTTATTCGAAAAAAAAACTTCACAAATTGAGAAGAATAATAAAGCGTTGGTCCGCCTCTGACCCTTATGCAAGCAGTTGTTCGGCTTGGTCGCAGGTTCGAATCCTGCCTCGGGCATGGATGTGTGTGATGTCCGTAGGTTAGTTAGGTTTAAGTAGTTCTAAGTTTTAGGGGACCGATGTCCTCAGATGTTAAGTCCCATAGTGATTGGAGCCATTTGATTTTTTGGCATTGATTGATAAAGCTGCTGGTTGTCCTCCAGATGGATATTGTGCCAAAACAGGTGTGTTATGTCGTCAAAATCACGAGATGATCGGACGGCCCTGCCCACAATGTTCCAAACGTTTACACATGAGGAGAGACGTTGCTGGCAGGGTTTGGCAAGCATGAAGAGAAACTATAGAAACTCACGCCGTGTCTGGTCGGGCATTATTTTGCTGAAATGTTAGCCCAGGATGGCGTGCCATGAAGAGGAACAAAACAGGTCTAATAATATCGTCGACGTACCGCTGTGCTGTAAGAGTGCCTCGTGTGACAACCAAAAGTATTCTGCTATGAAAAGAAATGGCATCCCAGATCATCACTTCTGGTTTTCGGACTGTATGGCAGGAGACAGTCAGACTGGTATCCAACCATTGTCGGGGGCCTCTCCATACACGTCTTCTACCTGGTATCTCATAGAGTGTAGCAGAACTGTCTTCAGTGATGAGTCGCATTTCTAATTGAGCTCCAACGACCAGCTAAGTTTCAGGCTTAGCAGCTGTCACTGATAATGGGGCGGCATGGGAACAATTTCAGTCGGAGAGTAATTTTGCGAATGGACTGTGAATAATTTCACTGTGGATGCCTTAAAATGTGTCACGTTATTTGATGAATCTACGTTCGCAAATTGTGGTGCAGTGAGCCGCAATAATTCGCTTTACTGGACCACAGATAATCCTTGGTATATGTCATGTCGATCGCCAAAGGAGTCCTTGAAGATGGAATCATCGAGCCAGACTGCTTCGCAAATGCTCTGATAAGTGAGTTGTATCAAACTTTTATCGTCACAGTTTGTGCTCTCCTTGAAGATCCCAGTCTAGGCATTAGAGGCCGTATGTGGATGCTACACAATAGTCACCACAATGATAGTGAGCAAAACTTAGACAACGGGTTTAATAGAGGGTGGTTAGGAAACCGTGGTCCTCAGGAATGGCCTGCACGGTCGCCCGATATCGAATCGTGCTGTGCCCAGATTTGTGACGCATTTGGATGTTACAGGGGCTCTATGTTGGACTGCATGGGGACCTGGCCGAGCCAGACTCGTCTTCAGTGTTCCAGGCGACCGCGTCTGACCTCCATAAGGGAGGATCGCAGTAGGCGCATCGTAACCCCTTCATGCCCCTGCCGTCCTAGAAAAGTAATGGAGTCCTCGCAACATACTGTCTCTCCCGCATCATTGATTGGAGAGAGTCAGCAACCAGACTATGGAATCAACGTCCCATGTGTAGGCTGCGTTTAAAAAACCAGAACAATAAACCGCTACTTCTGGAGCGGTGCAGTGAGCGAGAAGAATAGATTGTTGATAAAAACGTAAATGTGTGACTAGGGTCTCCCGTCGAGTAGACCGTTCGCCGGGTGCAAGTCTTTCGATTTGACGCCACTTCGGCTACTTGAGCGTCGATGGGGATGAAATAATAATGATTAGGACAACACAACACCCATTCCCTCAGCGGAGAAAATCTCCGACCCAGCCGGCAATCGAACCCGGGCCTTTGGGATTGACAGTCTGTCTCGCTCACCACTCAGCTACCGGGGGCGGATATAGATTCTTGATGAATAGCTCCACATTTTGTTCATAATTGGAAACGCAGTTCTACACTAACCTGCATGACCATCGTCGTTGAGAGAGGTCCCATTCTTCCAACGTTTTGGAGTGATACAGCGGTGTTATTCCTGGCGTCATTGTGTGGGGAATCATCGAGTATGGCTGGCAGTTGTTGAGGGAACTCTGTCGGCACATCGCACACCGCTTGGTGGCTAGTGGAGTATATATGTAGATTCAGATAGTGTGTTATCTCTCACGTGCAATTTCCAACTGGACAATGCTCGTCCATATAGGTCAAATGTCTCTATGAACTGCCTACGCCTTGTTGAGGTATTTCCATAGCTAACACGATCGCCATATCTGTCTCTGATAGAATATGTATGGGTACAGATCGGACGTCAGCTCCACATCAGTACCAGTATATAGAATATCAAGGACTACTTTCTACAGATGTGGGGCAGCTTGCCTTAGGACAGAATACAGCGACTTTGTGACAACTTCCCCAACCGAATCAGTGCATGCATTCAGGCTAGAGGGAATGCACCGGCTTGCTGATGGGTGGGCTTATACTGTGAAGTTCTTTGTAAATCTGACTCAGTTTTGTAATTCCTGACATAATACCACATTCTGCCCGTACCCATGAAGTTTCATTTCGTTTCCCTCTCTCCCCCCCCCCCCCCCTTCCCTTCTGGCTGTATCACTTATTTTGCTAGGCAGTTCATGCTCATAGCTCCGGAGAAAGAGTACCATTTCTTAAGTTTTCCTATGTAAATAAATATTCCCCTTACCTAAATACCCTCGTTGTTGTTGTTGTGGTCTTCAGTCCTGAGACTGGTTTGATGCAGCTCTCCATGCTACTCTATCCTGTGCAAGCTTCTTCTTTGATGCAGCTCTCCATGCTACTCTATCCTGTGCAAGCTTCTTCATCTCCCAGTTCCTACTGCGACCTACATCCCAACGAATCTGTTTAGAATATTCCTCTCTTGGTCTCCCTCTACGATTTTTACCCTCCACAAATTTCTCTTTTCTCCAATTCTATTCAATACCTCCTCAGTAGTTATGTGATCTACCCATCTAATCTTCAGCATTCTTCTGTAGCACCACATTTCGAAAGCTTCTATTCTCTTCTTGTCCAAACTATTTATCGTCCACGTTTCACTTCGATACATGGCTACACTGCATACAAATACTTTCAGGAACGACTTCCTGACACTTAAATCAATACTCGATGTTAACAAATTTCTCTTCTTCAGAAAAGCTTTCCTTGCCATTACGTCTACATTTTATATCCTCTCTACTTCGACCATCATCAGTTATTTTGCTCCCCAAATAGCAAAACTCGTTTACTACTTTAAGTGTCTCATTTCCTAATCAAATTCCGGCAGCACCAGCATCACCCGATTTAATTCGACTACATTCCATTATCCTCGTTTTGTTTTTGTCGATGTTCATCTTTTGTCCTCCTTTCAAGTCACTGTCCATTCCGTTCAACTGCTCTTCCAGTTCCTTTGCTGCCTCTGACAGAATTACAATGTCATCGGCGAAACTCAAAGTTTTTATTTCTTCTGCATGGATTTTAATTCCTACTCCGAAGTTTTCTTTTGCTTCCTTTACTTCTTGTTGGATATACAGACTGAATAACACCGGGAATATAAATACCCTTATATAGACGTAAATTTTAAGGAAAATGAAATTCTACTTACAGTGAGGTGACAGAAGTTATGGGATACGTCGTAATATCGCGTTGAACCTCCTTTTGGCGGGCGTAATGCAGTCGTTGGAAATCCGTTGCAAAAATACTGACTTATGCTGCCTATATAGCCGATCATAACTGCGTAAATTTGGCCGGTGCAGGATTTTGTGCCCGAACTGTCCTCTCGATTATGTCCTATAAATGTTTGATGGGATTAATGTCAGGCGATGTGGGTGCCGAATCATTCGCTATAACTGACCAGAATTTTCTTCAACCAATCGCAACGTGGTGACATGGCAGATTGTCATCCATAAAATTTTCATCGTTATTTGGGAACATGAAGTCTTAGAATGGCTGCAAAACGTCACAAAGTAGCTGAACATAACCGAGAACCCAGTCCATTACATATAAACACAAGCTGCACCATTGTGGAGCCACCACCAGCTTGCACAGTGCCTTGTCGACAACCTGGGTCCAAGACTAGGTGGGGTCTGCCCACACTCGGACAATACCATCAGCTCTTACTAACTGAAATCGGAACTCGTCTGACCAGGCTAGAGTTTTCCAGTCGTTTAGGATCCAACCGGTAAGGTGACGAAACCAGAACAGGCGCTGCAGGTGATGTCATGCAGTTAGCAAAGACACACGCGACGGTCGTCTGCTGCCATAGCCCGTTAAGATCAAATCCCGCCGTACTGTTCTAAAGGATACGTTCGTCGTAGATCTCACATTCATTTCTACTGTTATTCATGCAGTGTTGCTTGTCTGTTAGCACTGACAACTCTGTGCAAACGCCGCAGCTCTCGGTCGTTATATGGCGGCCGTCGGCCAGTGCGTTGTTCGTGGTCAGAGTTAATGCCTGAAATTTGGTATTCTCGCCACTGAGGCGCCTTGACACGGTTCGCGTGGCTCCCCCAGTGAGTCCTCCCTCCGACGTGTGTGTGTGTGTTGTCCTTAGCGTAAGCTAGTTTGAGTTAGATTAAGTAGTGTGTAAGCCTAGGTACCGATGACCTCAGCAGTTTGGTCCCATGGGAACCATTCTTGACATTTTGAATCTCGGAATGTTGATATTCCTAATGATTTCCGATACAGGATGTCCCAAGCGTCTAATTCCAACTGTTATTCACGTTCAGAGTCTCTTAATTCCAGTAGTGCGACCACGTCGGAAACCTTTTCACATGAAACTTCCTGGCAGATTAAAACTGTGTGCCCGACCGAGACTCGAACTCGGGACCTTTGCCTTTCGCGGGCAAGTGCTCTACCAACTGAGCTACCGAAGCACGACTCACGCCCGGTACTCACAGCTTTAATTTTGCCAGTATCCGTCTCCTACCTTCCAAATTTACAGAAGCTCTTCTGCGAAACTTGCAGAACTAGCACTCCTGAAAGAAAGGAGCTAATTTTATACCTGAAGTACAAGCTACGTCAGACCATTCAGGTTATCCGAGAGCGCTAATGCGCTTCTTCCTGGACTCGGGTAGGCGCGCCCAGCGGATTAACGACGTGGCCCAGTGTGCCGGCCAGCCTCAATGTGGTTTTTAGGTGGTTTTCCACATCCCACTGGGTGAATACCGGGCTAGTCCCCACATCCCACATCAGTTACAACACTCGCAGACATTTGCAACACGTTCGCACTGTTATATGGTTTACAATAGATGCAGACAGCTGGGATACACTGATCCCATTCCGGGGGTTATGGTGTGGTGGTAGGAAGGGCATCTAGCCATCCCTTTAGATTAACCATCGCAAATCCGTCGTCACAACGCCGACCCTACGAAATTTTCAGGACAAGGTACAAGCAAAAGAAAAAAAGTACAAGCTACATCAGGACAGTACCTACAGTTGTAGCTGCAACTCTCTCTTTTCCAAGCATTAATCCCAACTGCCGGGGTCTGCTGTCATAGTTAATCGGATTTGGCGTGTTAATTTTTAAAGGGTGGTCATATGCCCTGCCTGTTGCTACCCCATACCCCCCTGGGACGGAATTTGTGCACCCCAACTGTCTGCATCTAGTGTAATCTATGGAATACTGCAAATGTGTGCAGATGTCTGCAAGCCGTGGAACGTGGGGACCAGTCTGGTATTCACCTAGCAGGATGTGGAAAACCGCTTAAAACCACATTCAGGCTCGCCGGCACACAGTTGTATCTGCAACTAGTAAGGATAAACAAGGTGTGCATTCGACAAGTCAGTTGTGAGAAGGCACTGTTCAATGTGCCACGTGTGACAGCAGTGTGTAGGCTTTATTGTGTCACAAATCACACTTCAGAAACGAACTGAAGATCTCTAAATCAGATGTTCAAGACATTCTATAGAATATTTTTATGAAGAGAAAAATGTGTGAAAGTATGACCGCCATATATCGACTGCTGACGAAAAACAACACTTTGTGGAAGCCTGGCGCGTCTTCATTGAAGTGTAAAAGGCGGAAAACTCTTTTTTGGAAGAAATCATCAGGGGTGACTTGCCTTGGTGTTATCAGTGCGAACCTAAGACAAAACGACCGAGTGCAGAAATTCACATAAAGGATCATCGCTTTGACGACATAACCGACATTCAAGCCAACGTGACGCATAATCGAACAACATCTCAAAGAAGAAATTTTCTCACACCTTCACATGCTTATGTGAACGTTCTGTACTTTGTATTCAAATTGGGGGACGGGGCTGGGGGAGAGAGTATAGACCACTTAAAGCAATGGTTGGCAATCTTTCTGAGACTTTTACCCCTGAATGCAAAGATATTTTGGCTAGTACCCTCCCGCTCTCCCACCATCAACAACATTAGCGCCTAACAAACTTTAGAATGAAAAAGAATTTTCTTCGAACCATTTTATTTTTAAAAAGATAGAAGATAAACGATATTTAGTTTTCGTAGGTGCAATGTTAAACTCCGCGATAATGAGTCAACGAGACAATTGGTAGCGCTTAATTCTAACAACATTTTATTTATATTTATAGAAAGATGAAGTAATTCTTAGGGCATCGTGAGTGCTACCTACAGTTCCTCCCCAGAAAAGAAAGATAATTATCTAGATTGACGGTAGATACGTGTTACAAAACGTGCTTCGTCTCTGCCGCTGCTCTCCTTAGTGACATCTGCTTCACTCACATCCTGGGATCCCATTTTCAAATCTACCAAGCGAAATGGTGTACACCATACCTACTCCTTGTGTACCTTTAGATTTTTGGACTCCTTACCCCTGAAATGGTACAAACTGGAAGCCTTTAGGCTGCCAATGCTTTGCATCTGACCACTGCCGCACAATATTGTTATAGCCATTACATAATTACTGCTGTGTTGTGGTCTTATTAGATCTTTAATTGTGGCAAAGTGAATAATGAAGCAGTTTTTGGTCCATTGTGGAAACTACATACAACTCGGAGAAGGTATTTTCAGGAGATATTTAAGCATATACACTATGAGATCAAAAGTATCCAGACACCCCCATAAACTTACGTTCCTCATATTACGTGCATTGTGCTGCCACTTTCTGCCGGATACTCCATTTCGGTGACCTCAGTAGTCATTAGACATCATGAGAGAGCAGAATGGGTCGCTCTGCGGAACTCACTGAGTTAGTGGAAACGTGACGCCTCGCGTGCTGTAAAGAGCGCAAACATTGGACAGTTGAACGGTGGAAATACGTTGTGTGGAGTGACGAATCACGGTACACAATGTGGCTGTCCGTTGGCAGGCTGTGGGTATGGCGAATGCCTGGTGAACGTCATCTGCCAGCGTGTGTAGTGCCAACAGTAAAATTCGGAAGCGGTGGTGTTATGGTGTGATCGTGTTTTGCGTGGAGAGGGCTTGCACCCCTTGTTGTTTTGCATGGCACTATCACAGCATAGGCCTACATGGATGTTTTAATCACCTTCTTGCTTCTCACTGTTGAAGAGCAATTCGGGGATGGCCATTGCAATTTTCAACACGATCGAGCACCTGTTCATAATGCACAGCCTGTAGCGGAGTGGTAACACGACAGTAACATCGCTGTAATGGACTGACCTGCACAGAATCCTGACCTGAATCATATAGAACAGCTTTGGGATGTTTTGGAACACCGACTTCGTGCCACGCCTCACCGACCGAGATCGATACCTCTCCTCAGTGAAGCACTCTGTGAAGAATGGGCTGCCATTCCCCAAGAAACCTTCCAGCACCTGACTGAACGTATGCCTGCGAGAGTGGAACCTGTCATCAAGGCTAGGGGTGGACCAACACCATATTGAATTCCAACATTAGCGATGGAGGGCGCCTCGAACTTGTAAGTCGTTTTCAGTCAGAGGTCCGGGTACTTTTGATCATGTATCAGTGATAGTGTATGTGCAGTGGGTGGACTATGTTAGGAACAAGGCAGATGTTCATACATAGCGTTTCACAAGCTGTAACCTCCGTCACATTGTCTTGCGCGTCAATCTTAGTGTTTTAAAGAAAAAATGTAATTATTTGTAACTCATGGCCCGCCGGATTGGCCGCGCGGTTCTAGGCGCTACAGTCTGGAACCTCGCAACCGCTATGGTCGCAGGTTCGAATCCTGCCTCGGGCATGGATGTGTGTGATGTCCTTAAGTTAGTTACATTTAAATAGTTCTAAGTTCTAGGGGACTGATGACCTCAACAGCTAAGTTCCACAGTGCTCAGAGCCATTTGTAACTTATGTAATCAGTATTCCAGTTTTACGAAATGGTGAATATAATAATAATGATCTTTTGAAAATAGTCCATTTTCGTGACCCAAACACTATTGAACCCTTTTTCTTACCCCTTAGAAATTTTTATTTAACCCTCAGGGAGTATTGACGCGCAAGTTTGGAACCACTGACTTAAAGCATTAAAATCAGCATGTTAACACTTCTCTATTTTTAACTAACCAGTCTCGAGACGTATCGGACTGACGAGCTAGGTGTGTTACACGAGCTACTTGCTCGCTGCCCTTTGATGCAGTCCATGTACGACTGCCGGTGCGTGCGCGCGCAGAGGGTTGGCCACCCACGCGCAACCTGGGCTCGGATCCCGGGCGAGCCACTCGGCCGACGGTCCGCTGTTCGCGGCCCGGGGCGATCAATCCGCAGCGCCTGCACCAGCCGCCACGTCCTGGCGCTGCTCGCCGTTTTCTGTCCTCAAATTTCGCCGCAGGGCACCAGAACCAGGGGTTTTGTGCTCACTATGGCTACGCAGAGATTGAGAACAACTCGCTACAGAGCTTCAGGTGGCCACCGGTGTTTGTGACCTCAGTTGGGCCAGTCGTCATAGAGGATTACGGTGTAGCGAAGTTTTTCGAACGGTACACATAAACTTTTAATTTTTTTTTTTTTGAGTCAGCAGTCTTGTGGAAAGTTTGATACTGCCTGCCACAAAGTTTTATCCAGAACCAGACTCTTCATCTCAGAGTAGCACTTGCACCATACGCCCTCAGTTACGAGGGGGTACATCAAAAATACCGGAATTATTTTTTTAAAAGCTCTATATTTTCAAACTGTTTACAAAACAACCTTATCCCCCTCAAAATGCTCTCCATTACAAGTAATACATTTGTCCCTCAGGTGCTTCCACTGTTCCAAACAATTTTAAAGTCATCTTTAGAAAAGGCTGAAAGTTCCTGCCTCGTTTTCTTCTTGACTTCTTCAATGTTGTCAAATCGGTGTCCTTTCATGCCTCTTTTCATTTGTGGAAATAAGGAAAAGTCGCACGGAGCAAGGTCAGGCGAGTAAGATGCCTTGGTCAGCTGAACCATGCCATTTTTAGCCAAAAACTGTATGACAGAAATTTCTGAGTGTGTGCAGGTGCGTTGTCGTAGTGGAAGAACCAGACTCCTGTCTGCCACAAATCGAGCTGAACCAAACCCCTTAATCTCTAACAGCTGGTTAATTGTTTTTCGACTGTCTGCGACCACAAGCTCTCGAATGTTTGCAATATTTTCGTCGAATCGGACAGTTGATGGACGTTCAGAACGAGGTCTGCCATCAATCGACATGTCGCCATTTTTAAATCGAACAAACCACACTTACACTTGAGTTTTTCCCTGACCGTCATCTGGATAAACTGTTTTCAAGATTAAAACAGTTTCAGCAGCATTTTTACCGAGTAGAATACACAATTTCTGAGCTGCACTTTGTTCACTTAAACTTGCTTTCGTAAAAAACGACACAAGAACAAAACAGAACTAGCAGAAACAGCCACTGCAGGCGAACAGAACAAGCCAGATAGACAACACAGGCGACACTGAACTGGCAATGACTTGTGCTATACACTCCTAGCGGCAGAAATGCGCACTACACAAGATCCGCCCACGGTTATGGTGTTTCAGTCTTTTGTTTGGGTACTCCCTCGTATTAATTGGATGTGCTCCAATCTCTGTCTTGCTCTACACTTTTTATCTCTACAGCTTCCTCTAGTACCATAGAATTTATTCCATGATGCCCTAACACATGTCCTGTTATCAGGTCCCTTCTTCTTGTGCATTGTTTTCCATATGTTCCTTTCTTCGCCAATTCTATTCAGAGCCTTCTCATTCCTTATCTTAGTAGACCACGTAATTGTCAACATTACTCTATAGAACCACATCTTAAAAGCTTCTATTGTCTTCTGCTCCGGTTTTGTCACTCTCCATGATTCACTACAATACAATGCTGTGTTCCAAACGTCATGCTCATAAATTTCTTCCTTTGATTAAGGTCTGTGTTTCATACCAGTAGAGTGCTCTTGACCAGGAATGCCCTCTTTGCTTGTGCTAGTCTGGTTTTTGTGTCCTCCTTGCTTCGTCCTCCATGAGCTATTTTTCCTCCTACATAGGAGAATTCCTTAATTTCGTTTGTTTTATGATCACCAATTTTGATGTTAAGTCTCTTGCTATTCTCATTACTACTATTTCTCATTTTCATCTTTTTCTCGAATTCGGGAGGACGACGGTTCAATCCCGCGTCCGGCCATCCTGATTTAGGTTTTCCGTGATTTCCCTAAATCGCTCCAGGCAAATGCCGGGATGGTTCCTTTGAAAGGGCACGGCCGACTTCCTTCCCCGTCCTTCCCTAATCCGATGAGACCGATGACCTCGCTGTCTGGTCTCCTTCCCCAAACAACCCTCATCTTTTTCTGATTCAATCAATATTCTGTGCTCATCAGACTGTTCTTTCCTTGAAACAGACCCTGTAATTCTTCTTCACTTTCATAATCAACTTGAAATAATAATAATAATCATCATCATCATCATCTTGTACAGTCTCCAATTGCTGGCCTGGTTTGAAACATGACTTCTCCATCGTCTTTTGTGTTTTCATCACCTCTCTGTCTCCACCTTGATTCAATTTTCTCCTTTTTTTTGCCCACATTCCTTCACTCTTTCCACCCACCTATCTCGTGGCCCTCCTCTTGTAATTTTTCCCTTCCTTTTCATCTCTTGTATCCTTCTGGGTATACTCTCCTGCTTCATTCGCTTAACATACCCATTACCATCTAAGCCTTGGTTTCTCTGTCATACCCTGTAATGGTTCCTCCTTCCCTGATCCTCAGATTCCTTAACCTATCAGTCTTTTTTACCTCAATACTATTTCTCAAGATATAAATCCTCTCAGTTCATGGCTTTGGTGCACCAGCGGTAGTGATATATTTTCAGTAAGACAGCAGAAACTTTACTAACGAGTTTCGCCTGTCTGTCGCGTCTTCAGGATTTCTACGTGGGAAAAATGAGGTATGATCCTATCTAACTTCAGAAAGTGATCAATTTTTTTAAGTACTAGAGTGCACGCAGCACTTGTGAGTCCAACTGAGGAGCTCCTTGATTGAGAAGTAGCGGCTCCGATCACGAAAACTGACAACGACCAGATGTGCTGACTAAAAGTTCCTCCATCTCCGCAACCAGTGACGCCTTTCGGCCGAGCATGGCACAGCAGTGGCTCTGTACCTTGTGGCCCCCGAGGCTTGTTTGGACAGAGTTTCGTTTTGTTCTTGTCTTTACTGATGATGCCAACAAATGGAACCATGTGTCGGTTATTTTATTCCTTCTTCAACTGCTTTTGTATCCATTTTACTTTTGTCACTTATTTGAATTTTTTAAAATTTCATTGCCTTTATTTACCACTATATATTTTGGTTTATCCTTACTTATTGCACATTCCTACGTGTAATGACACCTTCCTGCCTATCATATATATATGCAGTGTCTATACTTTCGAAACTGTTCGAAAGAACAGGCACCATTTTGAACAAGGAGTCATATATGACCATGATACAAAGGAAAGGCAGACTTTAGCTGCTATTGAGTATCGAAATACGCCAGTGGGGAAAGATGGAAATTTGTGCCGGAATGGGACTGAAATCCGGATTTTTCGGTTTCTCGCAATCGGTCGCCTTGACCACCTCGGCCATCTGGACACAGTCCCTGACCGACTCAAATTTCCAACTTATCCACGCGTATCATGTTCATATATGGCTGCATGACAACAAGATGTCTGCTGTTTAGAACATGTACGAAAGAACAGACTCCGCATATATGTAACTAGGTACAATGATCCTCTCTGTGCAGATGCACAGGACACTCAGATTGTAATGTGAATCAGGGGGTCACTGCGAGTAGTGAGAGTAATGGGCAGGGGCACTACGTCGGTAGTCTGTGGATAAGTTGGGAATTTGGATCGCTCAGGGACCCCGTCCACGTGACCGAGGCAGTCAAGGCGACCGTTCACGAGAAACGGGAAACTCCAGGTTTGAATCCCGGTCTGGCACATATTTTCAACTTTCGCTATTTGTGTATTTCAGTGCCTAGGGCAGCTTATGTCTTCCTTTCCTTCGTATCGTCCTTCCTATGAGTCTTACGTAGTGTGCGTATGTATTGTAATGTATGTACTATAATTTGTGTTGCAGTATTTATGTTTCAAGATTATAAGTGTGGCCCTATGTTAGCATTGTTGTATGCTTTCGCCAAAGGTAAGAATCGTCATCTTTTGTACGGTTTCACTATAATTTTGGGCAACATAATTTTTTTTAGTCTTTCACTTTTACGTTCTAGGTGCTTACCCAAATTTTCGTTACTTGTGACTTTTATGTAGTACATACATGCTATATAGGATCCCACCCCCAACTGTAATGAAGTGAAACACCAGGAGGCATCGTTTTTATGTTATTTTATTATATTGCAACCACTTTCGGTGACTCAGTACACCATGTTCAGGCCTTAATTGAGCTGAGGGGGTCAGGCCTGCAGGTGTTTTGTTTTATTACGTAAGCGGAAGGTCGAAGTACCGCAGAAGGATGGACGTACAATAAATACCCCTAATCTGTTCCTATTTATTTTTCCCATGTAGAAACTCTGAAGAGGAGGAGGAGGAAGAGGAGATTACTGTTTAACGTCCCGTCGACAACGTGGTCATGAGAGATGGAGCACAAGCTCGGATTAGGGAAGGATGGAGAGGGAGAGCGCCGTGCCCTTTCGAAGGGATTATCACGGCCTTTGCCCTAAGTGGCTTAAGGAAATCACGGAAAACCTAAATCAGGAAGGCCGGACGTTGGTTTGAACCGCCGTCGTCCCGAATGCGAGTCGAGCGTAAATTCTGAAGATATCTCAAAAAAGGGGAAACGCGTAAATAAAGCTGCTACTGTTACATGCAACGTAATCTGTTTTTATTACTGAAAATACTTCTCAAGAATTTCATCTCATTAGCTTGGCAAGCTGCAATACTGTCGCAAATAAAACAGTGACCCGTATATAGAACAAATTTCCTTTAATTTACGTCTATTGTCACAAACCTTTTGTTCACAGATTACCGGTTTCGGTCTATAATGACCATTTTCAGATCTGTGTTTTATAAGAACAGTGTCCTAATGTACTGCAGCCATAGTGGCATCGTCAAATGTTAAATGCCAAATTTGCACCAGCCTCGTTAGATGTATATAAATAACAGCATATGCACGAGTCTGTTGTCAGTAGCACAGTAGCACAGATCTGAAGATGGTCATTATAGATCGAAACCGGTAATCTGTGAATAAAAAGTTTGTGACCATAGACATAAATTAAAGGAAATTTATTCATTAGCTTGTATTATGCTACTCTGTCTCCCCTTCATTTCCCAGGTCTATGAGACATATATCAGGATTGGAACATACGCCCAAGACATAACACTTTTGCTGTTTTGAGGAACATTCTTGCTCCACACCAGATCTTTAACACTCTTCTGCTTGCCTTCCACGCTCATTCCTGTAAAACAGCCAGTATAAAAAAAAGAGGGAAGTGTTGTGTTGTGTGCAGAGAAGCAGCAACAACAGAATAATGGGTCGGTCAGGTTAGCTCGGTGACTTCAGACGGGCACTAGTCATTCAATCCGTGACGGACATTTCAACGCTTTCATAGCTGCCCAAGTCGACTGCTGGAAATGTGGCTGTGAAATAGAAAGACGAAGGAACAACAGTAGCTATACCCAGATCAGGAAGGGACCATCAGGCATTGTGGAGTGTGGTTACAAAAAGTCGACTGGAACCGGAGGAAGAAATCACTCCCGATTTCCGAAATGGTACCAGCAGCACGGCCAGCACTGTTGCGGCGTAAAATCAAGTGGCGGCACGCCATTCGGGAACGAGAGAGCAGAGAGGGCTGTGCGAAGACGTCAGCCAACTGCACGCTGACCAACCCCTCTCCAGAACGACAACGCCACAGCAGCAGCCTCTATGCCAGAGGCGGGCAGGAATCCTCCACGTGTGCAGTGCACTTGCGCGAGTGCAGTTAACAGGTGTTCTGCGTGCACACAGGGGCAAGCTGGCCACCAACTTATCTCCCCTCCCCACCATACCTTTTGTCCACACCTTCCTCTGTAATGCGTTTTGTTTTTCGAGCTTGCTTTATTGAATGATGGAATAAGGTTAGCAGGAGTGCTTGAAATAAATCATGGTTTGAAAGAGTACCTATTAACTACGATTCGTTTTATTTGTCACACGTGGAGTTTACAATACGTTTAATATCTGGAACAATATTTAGATACAGACAAACGCAAACAGTTACGTAAATTTTCATCACTTATGTTTGCTCTTAACGGAGGCTTATTAATTCAGCAAATGGTTTTCCAGCTCTCACTATATTAAGCGCACTTTTATAGCTTGCACGTACCGCTGGACTATTATTGTTGTCGTCCTGAAAAATTGAAAACAGTGCTCCATAAAATGTTAAATCAGTTAGATGAGAGACAAGACGAAAGAAAGTCGCAGATCTCTCGTGACAACGGCAACTAGGACAGATGCATCTAATATCGTCAGGTCGCCCTTCTTAAGCTCAGTCAATTTCCCCATCCGCTCAGAATCAAAGGGCTCTGAGCACTATGGGACTCAACTGCTGTGGTCATTAGTCCCATAGAACTTAGAACTAGTCAAACCTAACTAACCTAAGGACATCACACACATCCATGCCCGAGGCAGAATTCGAACCTGCGACCGTAGCAGTCGCACGGTTCCGGACTGCGCGCCTAGAACCGCGAGACCACCGCGGCCGGCCGCTCAGAATCCGACAATAAATTGTACTCGTCCTTGTGAAATTTATTATAATGGCCTTCAATACTAAACATCCACTGACCAGCGAGAATACTGCCACATATTAAACATTTCGAATGTTCACGTTTTTCCACAAAGAAAGAATGATTCTCCTATTACTTTTTAAAAGATAGCAAATCTCCACGTTTCCGTTTCCTTGATTCATTCTGCATTTTCCGGTTCTTGAAATACAACGTTCACTGCGTAGTGGTGGCTTCGCATCAACGCCCGCGGCTTAGCCTGGCACTACACTGCCGCAACCTGCCGGCTGCTGTCGCCACTGCCCCATTCGACGATTGCACGCGAGCAGCACACGTGCAGCGCTGTGCGCTCAGGAGCCGCGTGCAACGTTTGCCCGCCCCTGCTCTATGCGAAGAGGACATGGCGTCGCACCCGACTGGTCGCGGCTCACTTCTACAATAGCTTCAATACTAGTCATTTCGCTTTACTGTGTAGCATTGTATATACTGAAGAGATTTCTTATTTTGTCTGTCGCTCTTTGCTTGCGATACGTCTATGTAATTCTCAAAGATAAGTATTATCATATAGTTTATTGTCATAAAAACTCACTAATACGATTTGTTTGGATGTTGTCTAGCGATCAGAGAAAGCAGGTTTCCTAGACTCCCCACAGTTGGCAACAAGGCAGGACTCAACCTTTGACGACTAGGCAGGCTTCAACAAGCACAGTGATTGTGTGTAGCGAGTTACAAAGAATGGAGAACGATGGTCGAACAGCTCCTCATAAACCACTCAGCGGTGTAGTCAATGCTAAGCGATACTTGAGGTGCTGGAAACGACTGATTTGCAGTGATTAATCGCGCTATACCTTGTGACAATCCCATGGAAGGTCCTGGATTTGACAAATCCCTGGAGAACATTACGTGCCATGGTGTGTAGTGCCAACAGTGGAGTACAGAGTTATAGTATAGGGCAGGGGTCGGCTAGTAGTTTTCAGTGGAGTCTGGGTTCGGTGTAAAAAAATTTTATGGAGGTCCAGAAAAACACTAATAATTAAAAGGTACTGTTTTTCATTTTGTTTTCAAGTCGAGTTAGTTTCCAAAAAAAAAAAAAGGGTAAACCAAGTAAAACACGTAGTTCTCAGTTAATATTGTAATATATTCAATGTGAGAAATTACATCGACGGTCTTGAGCCAGTTTTTTAAAGTTTCGTGTACGAGGGGTACAGCAATTGCGAAGTACGTCTTCGAGTACAAATACACATTTTGCTTTTCACATCTCCATACCCTTCCGCGTCCTTCCTTTTTGTATGTAAGCTCAACACCATCCACAGCGCAGCCACTTCGAATGCAGCTCATTGCTGCAGCTATTTCTTTGTAAGACTCGAACCCCTTATTACGTTTCAGAAGTCAGCGTAATTTGTGTTGTAAAGAATTTCGTATTCTTCATTCTTGGCAACGATCACTGTGGCGGTAGCCACACACCAGGTATAGGTGGTAATTTTATAGCTTAAATGCGCTAAAGCAAGCGAAGCGATATGTATAAAATGGCGAACTTTGATCAAAGTTAATCCCTCGAACTTTTATCGAAGAGCTTTGCTAAAAGCGATCCTACTACACTATCAAAGACTTGACCAAAGGTCTTTGACAAGTATTTATCGTTGGCCATGAACACTGACGTCACACAGACCGTGCGCTCAGGCCTGCATTTATCGTAGGTGAGCAAGAGTTGGCGTTTTTTTTTTAACATTGTTTTTTGCGCTTGTAAGTTTCTATGGCCTCTGAGCACATCCTACCGTAGTAATTATTCGATGTTGCTAAAACCACAGTGTCAGAGACGTGAATTTGGGGATTTCTGGTCCTAACGCATGGTCTGCTACTGCTGATTTATTCGTATTGCACAGGTGGCAACTGCTGTTGTGTTCCTGGACGCGTGTGTTAACGACTATTTTTGTATTTCCTGTTGGCCGCAAGTGCAAGAGATTAAATGTACTCCCGCTGTAGCCAGCGGCAAGCGTAGATCCTTTGCATTGTTCAACTGTTTGAGCAACTTTCTTGTTGTTTCAAACGTTGTAACAATAACGTGCCTCCCGAGTACTTCCTTGATGCGATCTGTAACAGTTTTTACAAATGGAAGGAAAACTTTCTTTTCGTTGGCTCTTTCTCATTAGAAGGACTACATCTTACAGAATGCACAGCCCTGTTTACCTCTTTGTCAGAATACCCGTTTCTTCTGAAGACCATTCTTTAATTATCGAACTCGTCTTTCACGTACTGTTGTGCACAGGCTTCTTTAGCCCGATTCATCGCATCTCCATTCGGTTTCATATAATGATTGGAATTTCTGTGCAGTTATCGATCAATGTGAGTAGGCTTTCTATAGACTTTATGCCCTACATTTTTTTCAAGTTTTCTAAGTAGCTATACATCCAAAAATGAAATTTTACCTCCCTTCTCTTCTTCCATAATGAACCTTATGTCACACTGGAGCGCCAAAGAAACTGGTATAGGCATGCGTATTGAAATATAGAGATATGTAAAAAGGCAGAATACAGCGCTGCGGTCGGCAACGTCTATGTAAGACAACAAGTGTCTAGCTTGGTTGTTAGACCGCTTACTGCCGCTACAACAGTAGGTTATCAAGAGTAAGTGAGTTTGAACGTGGTGTTGTAGTCGGCGTACGAGCGATGGGACACAGCATCTCCGAGGTAGCGATGAACTGAAGATTTTCCCGTATGACCATTTCACGAGTGTACCGTGAATATCAGGAATCCGGTAACACATCAAACCTCCGGCATCGTTGTGGCTGGAAAAAGATCCTGCAAGAACGGGACCAACGACGACTGAAGAGAATCGTTCAGCGTGACAAAAGTGCAACCCTTCCGCAAATTGCTGCAGATTTCAAAGTTGAGCCATCAAGAAGTGTCAGCGTGCGAACCATTCAATGAAACATCATCGCTATGGGCTTTCGGAGCCGAAGGCCCATTCGTGTACCGTTGATGACAGCACGACGCAAAGCTTCACCCCTCGCCTGAGCCAATCAACACTGATATTGGACTGTTGATGACTGGAAACATTTTTCCTATTCAGACGATTCTCGTTTAAAATTGCATCGAGCTGATGGACGTGTACGGATAAGGAGACAACCTCATGAATCCATGGACTCTGCTTGTCAGCAGGGGCCTGTTCGAGATGGTGGAGGCTCTGTATTGGTGTACGGCGTGTGCAGTTAGTGATACAGGACCCCTGATACGTGTAGATACGACTCTGACAGGTGACACGTACGTAAGCATACTATCTGATCACCTGCATCAATTTATGTCGGTTGTGCTTTCCGACGTACATGGGCAATTCCGATCCTACATTACCTACATTCTGTATCCCCAAACTTCCTTTATCTCTTTATCATCTGTATAAACGAGTGAGTGAGTGAATGAGTGAGTGTGTATGTTAAATTTGTCTTTTATACAGAGTGGTCCATTGATAGTGACGGGCCAAATATCTCACGAAATAAGCATCAAACGAAAAAACTACAAAGAACGAATCTAGTCTAGCTTGAAGGGGGAAACCAGACGGTGCTATGTTGGCCCGCTAGATGGCATTGGCATAGGTCAAACGGATATCAACAGCGTATTTTTAAATAGGAACCCCCATTTTTATTACATATTCGTGTACTACGTAAAGAAATAGGAAAGTTTTAGTTGGACCACTTTTTTTCGCTTTGTGATAGATGGCGCTGTAATACTCACAAACGTATAAGTGCGTGGTATCACGTAACTTTCCGCCAGTGCGGACGGTATTTGCTTCGTGATACATTGCCCGTGTTAAAATGGACCGTTTACCAATTGCGGAAAAAGTCGATATTGTGTTGATGTGTGGCTATTGTGATCAAAATGCCCAACGGGCGTGTGCTATGTATGCTGGTCGATGTCCTGGACGACATCATACAAGTGTCCGGATCATTCGCCGGATAGTTACGTTATTTAAGGAAACAGGAGGTGTTCAGCCACATGTGAAACGTCAACCACGCCCTGCAACAAATGATGATGCCCAAGTAGGTGTTTTAGCTGCTGTCGCGGCTAATCCAGACATCAGCAGCGGACAAATTGCGCGACAATCGGGAATCTCAAAAACGTCGGTGTTGAGAATGCTACGTCAACATCGATTGCACCCGTACCATATTTCTATGCACCAGGAATTGCATGGCGACAACTCTGAATGTCGTGTACAGTTCTGCCACCGATACTGAATGGCATATTTCATGACAGGTGGGCTGGTCGTCGAAGCACCATACTATGGCCCGCACGTTCAGCGGATCTGACGTCCCCGGATTTCTTTTTGTGGGGAAAGTTGAAGGATATTTGCTGTGGTGATCCCCCGACAACGCCTGACAACATGCGTCAACGCATTGTCAATGCATGTGCGAACATTGCGGAAGGGGCACTATTGTCTGCTGAGAGGAATGTCGTTACACGTATCGCCAAATGCGTTGAGGTTGACAGTTATCATTTTGAGCATTTATTGAATTAATCATGCTGTAACACCATGCTTTCTCAGAAATTATAAGTTCATAAAGGTACATGTATCACATTGGAACAACTGAAACAAAATGTTCAAACGTACATACGTTCTGTATTTTAATTTAAAATACCTGTTACCAACTGTTCTTCTAAAATTGTGAGCCTTCCGTTTGTGACTATTAGAGCGCCATCTGTCACAAAGCGAAAAAAGTGGTCCAACTAAAACCCATTTCTTTACGTACTACACGAATATGTAATAAAAATGGGGGTTCCTATTTTAAAAAACGCAGTTAATATCCGTTTCACATATGGCAGCGCCATCTAGCGGGCTAACCATAGCGCCATATGGTTTCCCCCTTCAAGCTAGACGAGTTTCGTTCTTTGTAATTCTTTTGTTTGACGAATTTTTCGTGAGATATTTGGCACGGTCACGAACCAATGGACCACCGTGTATATGGTAACAGTACATCATCTGGCTGACTGCTGAGGTAGCAACAGCTTAGGCAACTAGCTTTCTCAGTCAAGGCAAAGAGATTTGTACGTTTTCGGCCGTCTTCGACACTATGTATGTTGGTGGCAGAAAGGACCGCTATGGTCTCTTCCGGCTTAGTGGGGGAAATTCGTTGCAGGGGGAGCGTGCTCTCGGCGCTATGTACTGGACCTTGGGTGAGTGAAGATTGCAGTCTTAAGAGCGACTTGGTGTTGATGAGTGTGTTAATGAGTGATCGTGTGTAGCCATTCTGATGTACACGTTTGATCTGCTAGTCAATTTAAAGTTCGGTAGTCGAATCCTTATATCTTTCAGAGTGTAGTCAGGGGTATATTTTCTGCACTTAGTAAGTTTTTCCCGTCCTTGCATTGTGTAACCACAACACGTGGTGTAGGAAGTTTGTTACCGCAGCACAGGTTTAAAGTTCAGTTGCCTGATTTCTCTTTTGACTGGAATGTACGTGTGATCTTTCCTTGTGTGTCTATGTGTGTTTTTATTTCTTCTACTTTTCATTTCGTTTAAGTTTTAAGATCGTGTAACTTCTTTTATACCACGTGGTGGTGATTTCACCGCGTGTGATTTCAGTACCATCTTGAATAAGTTTTATTTTAATTCCGCGTGATCTTTTATTGCTATTTGTGTTTATTCGGTTTACATTTGTGTTCTTGAAATTTTTATGAGTCTTAATAATTTTGCTTTTGTTCATGAATATTCACGGTATTTGCGGGTGTTTCACGCCAGGATACCTTTGTTTCATGCTCAAGGTGATGCAGATAAATTTCTTTGTCGGAAAGTATTCCATAGTATTAGTACTCAGAATAATCCAAGCATAGCGACGGGGATGAACCTCTCCGAGCCTTAGGCTCACTGTGATGGGTAAAATTCTTTTTATCTCTATTCTTGTGTGTGCGAATCGTGTATGTATGCGTAAACATTTCCTATGCGCGCCTAAGATTTACTTTTCATTTATCGCCGCAGTGTACCTCAGCTCTCAATATTATAAAGGAATGAATGAATTAAATAACAGGGAACGAACGATCACAGTTTAGAATTACTTTGTGAATTTTTGATATGATGTTTTATTTTAATAAACAATGTAAAACTGTGATGACTGTTTCTCAGATAAACCTCTCCACTTTTGTAAGATTATATTCAATACACCACAACTGGCGTTTCTGAAGCGTAAAAGGCAGGCCTTATACTTGTAGACTTTTATCTGATTTTTTTTTTTTTTTTTTTTGGTGAGGCTTAAACTTGTGCGTGTTCTGTGTTATTTCATTTATCATTTGTGCTTAAATTGTTCCCATACGTTCATCCATATATTCACTTGGATCTTTTTTTGTTAATATTAACACTTAAGTTATGCTCACCAGTTCTGTGATTAATTCAGTTCTTATATTAAAATTTCCCCAATTTTAAATTGGGCTGCGAACCAACAAAGTCTTGTGGCGCATGAAGCTTACAGCAGACTGCACATTTCTACAGTATCTAACTCCCCCCCCCCCTTTCCAGATGACCATTCATCCATGAGTAAGCATTTAATATGTTTTGCCCCATAATCAGTTACACTGACGGCCTTATCATTAGCTAGCCGTAAATCCGTCCGGGTACAGCTTGTGATAAGGTTTGGGCGCGTCAGTAGCTGGCCGTCCGTTGGGACAATCCCACAGTTGCGTAGTCGTTCCCCACCGAAGTAGCCCCATCAGACAAGGCTATACTTGGAATGTGAGGCCCTTCTCCTCAGTTTATTGAAAGCCTTCCAGTTTTTGAAGGATTTCTTACTTCCAGCCTCAAGCTCTTCCCTCAACTCCAGGATAGTACCTGGTGTTACCTCCTTGCATAGCTGAAGTATCCTCTCTTCGTCCAAAGGAAGCTCTTTCTTGAGCGAAACCGCTGCGCTGTTGTTTCTGCCCCTGTAGAGGGTGACGATTATCTGTTTCTTCCTCAACAGCTCGACAGCTACTTGCTGCCTTATACTGCGGGGCGGGGGGAAGTGTGTGTGTGTGTGTGTGTGTGTGTGTGTGTTTGTAGGGGGGGGGGGGGGGGGAGGGGAGAGAGACATGTCTTTATGAGACATTGTCTGTCGGTGTGGGCCTCAAACATCCTGATGTGATCCGGGCTGTCTCATTTACTGCCACATCATTGTGTTTCAAGCGGGCCGTATTCTTCCACACAGGCGCGGCATATTCAACTGCTGACAATCTGAGTGCAATGGTTGTTGTTTGAAGCACTTATGTGCCAGCATCCCAGTTTGTGTTGGGCAGTTTACGAGGAATATTATTCCAAGCACTGACCTTTTCCTTAGTGTTCAAACAGAGCTGTTTTAACGACAAACTTCTGTCCAACTTAACGGCTACTTATTTGAGAGTGTTTGAAGGTTGTCAGCTGTTCATACGCGTATTGAGAAACACTTGCAAATCTCAAACAACCTCTGTCATGTAGAGTCGTCTGCTAGATTAACTCATGTTTGGGTGGAATTGGAAGGCAGGTCTCTGTCACTTAAACTCTGAGGTGAATCAGCCAGTAGTGTCACTTGATGGGAGAAAGTTTCCAAGGGCCACATGGCCAGCGGGCAAGAGGCAAAGCCTGCTCTTCCGCCTGCAGCTGTGTGGACGTGTCGACATGTTTAGTATAGCCGCTTGGAGGACCTTGAAGCGACATATTTCTGAATTCTGGTGAAATGCTTGCATGCTTGTGCTGCCTTTGCGAAATTACATGTTACGTGGTTTTCAAATTTCTTTGCGCGAGGTATTTTGCTGTTGGATTTCACGTGAGTTTTTATAGGTCTTTATTGGAGTTCACGTTTTCATTCCAACACGTTGGAATCAATATCCCATTTTTTTCAGCCTGCAAGTTTTTTAGGCTGCAACTTCCTTATCTCAATACTTTTCTAGTAATTAAATAGTGTTAAGAGCGTTAGTATGAAAAAAGGGCTATTTTTCGTTATCTTTTGTGAACATATATCCCTATAAACTCACATGATCCGTTGAAGAGCAATTTTATATAATATCAGATTTTGTGTCCATGTCAGAATAAACAAATTATCAAGTTTCTGTTTCCGCCAATATGGTGAATTTCCTGAGATTTGCAAGTAATTTTTATTGTTTGTAGTCTCCGAATTTCGAGATCGACTATGTTTTTTTTTCTTTTCCAACAATAAACTTTTATGTGGCATTTTAATGAAGCAGATAGCAGAACGACTTGACATGTATGGGACTTGATCAAATAGCATCAAGATAATAGTGCGGCAAACCATTGCCTGATACTCAGATGAAGACGTTCCACAAACGCCTGCCCTATTATACGAAATGTAAACAAATGCATGTATGATCTCTGTGTTTATCATCATGACTGTCATACCAAGTGCTCAAAATGTTGACCTTGAGCATTGCTACATCTATAAAGTGATTCGGGTGAAACAATACTGCACGTTGAATGTCATCTGGATTTACCAGCAGCACAGGCCCGTGCTATAAGATATTTCATGCATTCGGTAGTTGTTAATGTTTCTTAACTGACCACGTCTTTTAATTTTCACTACACACAAAAAAATAGAACTTTTCGCCACAGATAAAAGTATAGATGTGGCAAGTTTGTTGAGTGTGCAGACCATTTTGTGTTTCCTGAACGACCGATAGAATGCTCTCCAAAAGTTCTCTTAAGAGGGTCATCACTACTTGTGCAGAATGGGAGTGATTTCCGTCTTGTTGTTACCACACTGATCGCCTAATATCCACTGAGATTTCTTCCAATAAATGCGGCACCATCATGTAGGTACTCTAGACACTTGAGTGGATTTAGGTCCCCATCAATAAAACAGGGACCAACAGAGCGAGTCTTAAAGAAACACGCAACAAACGTTCATAGAGCAAGAGCAATGTTCTTATACACTTCTTTGAGTCAGCGTGCATTTTCAGCATAGGATTGGTGCATGTTGCAAAGATTGACTTACCTACTGTTTGCAAACGAAGCTTCTTTCTGAAACAAAATTTTGCGTGCATATACCGCATCACTTCCTACTTTACGTAGATTACTTTAGAGAACTGTAGAGAGTTTTGCAAGTCACTGCTGTGAAGATGCAGCAATATCAGAGCAGAACACGCATTTGGTTGAACCCTCTTGTACTTCCGAGATGTCTTTTAGTGACAATTGTTCAGTATGTCACTGCTGCTAAAATGTTTTTTTTTTCATTTATTTCATCGGTTGCTCGTCTTTTTCCTTGACGTATTTTACCCTCCACACTTCCAGTTTCTGGACATTTTTATAGTGTTTGCAGAGATAGATGGTCATTGTATGGCACGATCTGGATACTCCTCGGGCATGGATGTATGTGATGTCCTTAGGTTAGTTAGGTTTAAGTGGTTCTAAGTTCTAGGGGACTGATGACCACAGCAGTTGAGTCCCATAGTGCTCAGAGCCAGCCATAGTGCTCAGAGGCATTTGAACCAACCCATTCCGTTCAACGGCTCTTCCAAGTCCTTTCCTATCTCTGACAGAATTACAATGTCATCGGCGAACCTCAAAGTTTTTAGTTCTTCTCCATGGATATTAATACCTACTCCGAATTTTTCTTTTGTTTCCTTTACTGCTTGCTCAATATACAGATTGAATAACATCGTGGAGAGGCTACAACCCTGTCTCACTCCCTTCCCAACCACCTCTTCCTTTTCATACCCCTCGACTCTTATAACTGCCTTCTGGTTTCTGTACAAATTGCAAATAGCCTTTCGCTCCTTGTATTTGACCCCTGCCACCTTTAGAATTTGAAAGAGAGTATTCCAGTCAACATTGTCAAAAGCTTTCTCTGAGTCTAAAAATGCTAGAAACGTAGGTTTGCCTTTCCTTAATCTTTCTTCTAAGATAAGTCGTAGGGTAAGTATTGCCTCACGTGTTCCAACATTTATACGGAATCCAAACTGATCTTCCCCGAGGTCGGCTTCTACCAGTTTTTCCATTCGTCTGCAAAGAATTATTCTAAGTGAATCTATATTATTCGGAATAACGTTCAAAAGAGATACGATTATGATGTATTTATTTCCTAAGCCCCATAAACTGGCAATATCGACACAGTTAATAATGATTTACTGGAAACAAGCAATTTCCTGAGAGCATGGACTTACGAGAGAACGAGATAGGAAGGCATCCTTTCGACGCGCTGCCTGTACCTCACGATTACTATCGTGATATTTCGTAGCCGGTCGTACATTTTAGGTAGCTTGAAAATCACTCATTTATTTATTATGATGATTGATTTCTGCCGTTGTAGTGTTGTTGTAAGAAAGCAGTTATGACCTGTAAGCTTCTCATAACATCTGTATTAGAAAAACATTTTTACTAAGCCAGATTACTTGTTTCTGGCCAGAATAACTGAGTTTCTTAGAAGTAGATACCTTAGGGGTTGCGAAGCAACTCAAATCGCTTGATACGGGCAAGTCTTCAGGTCCAGATTGTATACCGATTAGGTTCCTTTCAGATTACGCTGATACTATAGCTCCCTACTTAGCACTCATATACAACCGCTCGCTCACCGATAGATCTGTACCTACAGATTGGAAAATTGCGCAGGTCGCACCAGTGTTCAAGAAGGGTAGTAGGAGTAATCCATTTAACTACAGACCTATATCATTGACGTCGGTTTGCAGTAGGGTTTTGGAGCATATACTGTATTCAAACATTATGAATCACCTCGAAGGGAACGATCTATTGACACGTAATCAGCACGGCTTCAGAAAACATCGCTCTTGTGCAACGCAGCTAGCTCTTTATTCGCATGAAGTAATGGCCGCTATCGACAGGGGATCTCAAGTTGATTCCGTATTTCTAGATTTCCGGAAAGCTTTTGACACCGTTCCTCACAAGCGACTTCTAATCAAGCTGCGGAGCTATGGGGTATCGTCTCAGTTGTGCGACTGGATTCGTGATTTCCTGTCAGGAAGGTCGCAGTTCGTAGTAATAGACGGCAAATCATCGAGTAAAACTGAAGTGATATCAGGTGTTCCCCAGGGAAGCGTCCTGGGACCTCTACTGTTCCTGATCTATATAAATGACCTGGGTGACAATCTGAGCAGTTCTCTTAGACTGTTCGCAGATGATGCTGTAATTTACCGTCTAGTAAGGTCATCCGAAGACCAGTATCAGCTGCAAAGCGATTTAGAAAAGATTGCTGTATGGTGTGTCAGGTGGCAGTTGACGCTAAATAACGAAAAGTGTGAGATGATCCACATGAGTTCCAAAAGAAATCCGTTGGAATTCGATTACTCGATAAATAGTACAATTCTCAAGGCTGTCAATTCAACTAAGTACCTGGGTGTTAAAATTACGAACAACTTCAGTTGGAAGGACCACATAGATAATATTGTCGGGAAGGCGAGCCAAAGGTTGCGTTTCATTGGCAGGACACTTAGAAGATGCAACAAGTCCACTAAAGAGACAGCTTACACTACACTCGTTCGTCCTCTGTTAGAATATTGCTGCGCGGTGTGGGATCCTTACCAGGTGGGATTGACGGAGGACATCGAGAGGGTGCAAAGAAGGGCAGCTCGTTTTGTATTATCGCGTTATAGGGGAGAGAGTGTGGCAGATATGATACACGAGTTGGGATGGAAGTCATTACAGCATAGACGTTTTTCGTCGCGGCGAGATCTTTTTACGAAATTTCAGTCACCAACTTTCTCTTCTGAATGCGAAAATATTTTATTGAGCCCAACCTACATAGGTAGGAATGATCATCAAAATAAAATACGAGAAATCAGAGCTCGAACAGAAAGGTTTAGGTGTTCGTTTTTCCCGCTCGCTGTTCGGGAGTGGAATAGTAGAGAGATAGTATGATTGTGGTTCGATGAACCCTCTGCCAAGCACTTAAATGTGAATTGCAAAGTAGTCATGTAGATGTAGATGTAGATGGAAAGAAAGATTGTCGGTATGCCTCTGTGTGGGCTCTAATCTCTCTGATTTTATCCGATGGTCTCTTCGCGAGATATACGTAGGAGGGAGCAATATACTGCTCCACTCCTCGGCGAAGGTATGTTCTCGAAAATTCAACAAAAACCCGTACCGAGCTACTGAGCGTCTCTCTTGCAGAGTCTTTCACTAGAGCTTATCTACCATCTCCGTAACGCTTTCGCGATTACTAGATGATCCTGTAACGAAGCGCGCTGCTCTCCGTTGGATCTTCTCTATCTCTTCTATCAACCCTATGTGGTACGATCCCACACCGGTGAGCAGTATTCAAGCAGTGGGCGAACAAGTGTACTGTAACCTACTTCCTTTGTTTTCGGACTGCATTTCCTTAGGATTCTTCCAATGAATCTGAGTCTGGCATCTGCTTTACCAACGATCAACTTTATATGGTCGTTCCATTTTAAATCACTCCTAATGCGTACTCCCAGATAATTTATGGAAATTACTGCTTCCAGTTGCTGACCTGCTATATTGTAGCTAAATGATAAAGGAGCTTTCTTTTTATGAATTGGCAGCACATTACACTTGTCTACACTGAGATTCAATTGCCATTCCCTGCACCATGCGTCAATTCGTTGCAGATCCTCCTGCATTTCCGTACAATTTTCCATTGTTACAACCTCTCGATATACCACAGCATCATCCGCAAAAAGCCTCAGTGAACTTCCGATGTTATCCACAAGGTCATTTATGTATATTGTGAATATCAACGGTCCTACGAAACTCTCCTGCGACACACCCGAAATCACTCTTACTTCGGAAGACTTCTCTCCATTGAGAATTAACGCTAAGTGGTTCTCTGTCAAGCAACAACTTTTCGAATTGGTCCATGAAGATTTCAGCTGAAAGAGGACTGAGAGGGAAGCTCATTGCCAAGCCATCGATTCTTACAGAGTTGTTGGAACAGAAAGTAATTTTGTTACAAGGATGTCTGGGTGGCTAGCCTCTTTTATCTTACTTGGTCAGAGTGACACCAGCTTTGTAATAGTTCTGTCAGTACAGTGAGATATTAAAAGGTACCAGTCAATCACCATGTGGGATAAGAGGTGTTTAATTCTGTTAAAATGTGCACATAATTTAAAATCCATACTTGGATTTAAATTTTAAATGTTTTTAATACCGAAATGCAATTCCACAGCAAATTTGTAGCTTTAAGCTGTGCAAGTTGGTAAACAGGTCGATCTACCCCACGAAGTTTAGGAAGTTCACACAGTTTAGGAGCCACTGGGTTCATGTTGTTCAAAGACTTAGCTTCACATTCAGGTACTATGTTTTTGCAGGTTTGGTCAAGTTTTTAACATTTTCACTAAATTTTTTGGTGGAGTCTTTGGTGAGAATACGGTAGAAATAGAATGTGAGGAGTTTTTCGTATTCTCATGGTCGCGGGCTCGATTCCAGGCCGAGTTGGAGATTTTGTCTCCCCGAGGATTGGGTATTTGTGTTGTCCTCATCATTCCATCATCATTCATGAAAAGAGGATTGTGTTCAAATTGGGAATGTGTAGGGGCTCTGATGGCCGCGCAGTTGAGCGCCCCACAAACCAAACATCATCATAATCATCATGCGACATATGGAACAGGGCCTACACGACGCGCCACCGTGGCTGTGTACCGAACTACGACGTATCACAACAGCCAGAATCACTGCGACGGAGGTCACGTGTCTGCAGACGTAGAGTAGATACCTGTTCTATACAATATAATGTTGGCACACCTAAGTATCACAGACGTGCGAGTGCACGATGAATGTTGCAGCCACAAAAGAAAAAATTGAAATGATAATGATTTACGGAGAATGTAGGAGAAATGTTCAGGTTGATCCTGCCTTGTATGCTGCGCGTTTTCCAGAGAAAGCGTGCTCTTATTCGTTCTTTTACGAGACTGTGAACGCCTGATGTCAGCGTACAGACCGGCAAAAGGAAATGAAGCAAACGTGTTACAGAAGAAGATAATGAATTGTTGTACTAGCGGCAGTGAACCACAACCCAATGATAAAGCCCCCAGGAATTACACCGCGATTCCAGTTTGCCTGGAGATAGTATTGTCTCAAGAACTTCATGGTGCCGATTTCCATAACCGGGTAACGTTTTGTGAATGGGCACGTCAACGGCCCCCAGGTTCTTTGCCGAGGTACTTATTTTCCGATAAGTCTCCATTCTCAAACCACTATAGCGTTTACCGGCATAACATGCTCTACATGAGTGTAGACAATCCCCACTGGTTACGCCAAGCTGACCATCTATGTCCTCGGTCTATTAACGTATGGCGTGGAATCATGGGAAACAAACTCATTAGCCCGTATTTTATCGACGTCACGTTGAATGGACGAAAATATCGAACGTTTTCGGGATAGAAACTACTGGTACTACTGTAGGATGTTGCCCTGGACGTTCGACAACGTATGTGGTTTCAGCATGACTTAGCTAAGTGCGTTACGCAATTGAAGCACGGGAGGTAATAGAGTGTGTTTACGCTTCTCTGTCGGACGATCGGCAGAGGTGGCCCTATTAACTGGCCCCCTAGCTCATCGTATTTGACATCGCCGTATTTCTTCCTGTGGGGATATTTAAAAGAGAAGGTCTACCAGCAAGCGGCAACAGGCCGTGAGGACATTGTCGACCAAATCAGAAACGGCTGTACTGACATTGCCGCAGATATGATTCTGTCCTGCGAACGGTCATTTGAAAAGCGGATCACTAAGTGTGTTGAAGTTGGTGGTGCTACGTTTGATCATTTACCCTAATTGAAAAAGTAGAGTAGCGCTCACCTCAGGGCACGGCAACAGAGGCGCGTCGAGCAGTCCACTGTTCAGTATGTCAGAGGAATACAGCGTTGTGAAAGGGTTTCTCTATTAGAAGTTATGAAATACCGCCCTGTCCTACTCTCGCAGCATGGAAGTGGGGTCCCACGTGACAATGGATATTCAAGGGCCATTGAGTAGCAAGTCGAAAATTACGATTGTGTACCCATTTCCATTCCTCCGATTACAGCGCCATCTGTGGCGAACTGAAGAAAATGCTTCAGACGAAACATATGTGGATTTTGCCGTAGAATCGTAACCTGCAATAAAAATCGGAGATTCCCATTGAAGATTTCAAAGTTGGCCTCCACCACCCTCACACGAGTGAGGTGGGGTCGAGCGTGGTATTATTGGATATGTCCGTCCGAGACAAACAAATTGGAATTATAACTTGTTTGAGTCGATGTATAGTTTTCGAGATATTCCAATGTCTTCAGTTAAAATGAACACAGCCGGCCGCGGTGGTCTCGTGGTTCTAGGCGCGCAGTCCGGAACCATGCGACTGCTACGGTCGCAAGTTCGAATCCTGCCTCGGGCATGGATGTGTGTGATGTCCTTAGGTTAGTTAGGTTTAAGTAGTTCTAAGTTCTAGGGGACTAATGACCACAGCAGTTGAGTCCCATAGTGCTCAGAGCCATTTAAAATGAACACCCTGTATAAGCACTGACATTTAAGAAAGGGGTTAGTGTGTCATTTGTGTCTTTCTGACGTGCGTTCGGTACATGCGACGTTATCACTACATCCGTCCAAACAGGACCAAAAGACTGTTATTCTTCTTTTGGCGGCCGAAGGACAAACACCGGTAGACATCCATCGGAGAATGAAGACAGTGTATTGAGAAGCATGTCTGTCGAAAACCGTGTGAACTGCATCAACGGGTGCTGCTGTTTCATGATGAAGCGCGTTCCCATACAGCAGATGTCGTAATGTAGGAATTACGGCAACCCATGTGGGGGACACTCGAGCACCCGCCCTATGGTCTTGATCTCTGCACGTGCTATTATCACGCCTCCGGTCCCTTAAAAACGATCACAAAGGGGCAATGATTCCCGTCGAACAAGGATGTACAGCAGGCAGTAATGGGCTTCTTCACGCAGCAGGACTCGACGTTTTATCAATGGGTATCTTCAACTTGGTGCCTCGGTGGGATGATTGTGTCAGTACTCGTGGTGATTTTGCCTAGTCGGCGTACTGATTTTCGGAATTTACGGTTTTAGAAAGGAATCTTTTTGATCGCCCTTTTTTGTATTTTATGCAGTAGGTAGGTAAGTAGAAGCAACTGAGGACCCACCTGCGAATGTGCGAACTGTTTTTCCTCGGTTGGATGGTTAGGAATGCGGTGTCGTCGTAGTAAACTGCCTTACTAACCTTCACATCTCACGCTATGCCGAAGGAAACCGAATTGCATTTGCTGCCTGGAGACAAGGTTTCTGAAGGAGCACTCAAAAAGTCATTCAGTGACATTGGTCGCTGCATTTCTGACAATATCTGTATTGGAGTAGGAACCGGTGCTTTCGATATGTGGCTCTTAAGGGGAGGCGCCACCCAAAAATTTAATTTTGTTATGCCTTCCCGATATCAACTGAATTTTGAAGTGATGTCAATCACATAGAGATGTAGCAATACCCAAGCTTTAAAGTCCAGAACTTCTGTGGCTTTTGGGTTTTCAGTTTTCAATACGATTTTAATGGCATTTTCGAAAACCAATTTTAGCTACTCAGATCCCAATTTTTCACATTCGGGACATTTTAGGAATACTGATCAATAGTTCTGTACATTGATTTGATGAGAAATCTTATTAATTTACTCTCAAACATATTTTTTTCTGAATTATCTGTACATAATTGTGATAATAAAATGGACAAAATATGTTTTCGATAATTTTAATGCATAGGAGTATGGAAATACCTCAGGAATACTTCCTGCAAATATCTGTATTTCAGTGAAACTCGTTAATTTTAGAATAAAAGAAGTTGACTTTGAACTTAAAAAAACAATCTTATGGAAAATGGATTTTAAAATTTTGTTACAAAAAGAATGCCAATAAAAGACACATACTTACTAAAATTCGCCAGAACAAAATGCTTTCCCCTCCTGTTCCTATAAGGCTTCTTCTTCCTGTAATTTCAAGACAAGAGTAGCCTTTTTCTTGAATTTTTCCTTCTCCAGACAGCATGTTGTGGACCGCTTGATTCGCCATTGATCTCTAGACAAGGAGATCTTCTTCTAGGAGGATCATAAAAGAGTCCTTGAAATCTTCCTTTCTTCAGTCTTCAAAATTCACATGTTGAACTGAAAAACAGCTTCTAGGAGACCCAAATGTATATTTTTTCTTATTTTACTTTGGAACACTTGATCAAACGACACTGTGCAAACTTTCATTTGCGTTTTATGTCTTACATCGGTGTACCTTCCCAGTAGTGCACCAGTGCACGTCTGTGATAGACTGGTACTATCTTCACCACTTTTGCAGCTGTCAGAGTGCCACGACTCCTCGGGCAGTCCATATTTCCTGGACGTACTTGTAACTCGAATACAGCAAAATCGTCTTGCGATCTAAGAATGAACACGCCAAAGACGTGAAGTGACCATTGACAGTTTGTTGGAAAAATTGATAGTTTAGGGTGGAGTCTCACCTTAACTATTCAAGGGCATAATAGCCGAGATGCTCTTTAAACTCACTGTTTGATAATAACCTTATTCTCTAAACAAAAACTCGGTAGAGTCGACAGTAGTGAACATCGACAATGAACGCTCATCACTAACAGTCATTTCGCTGCAGAGTAGAAGCTCGCTTACCTCGAGACACAGCTGTCTTCAAGACACTACAGCATTCACCTGGCATAGTTTAGGAGAAACGCTAAAAAATCCGAACAGCTGGCTGGAGATCTAAAGCCCTGCCTTACAAGTGCGGCATCACGCCCACTTTGCTGTCTCGCTCGGTAGGCTGCTTTACAGAACGATTCTCATGTTTTCTCCTGTGGCAACCGTGCTCACCATAAGAAGCGAATCGCCAGGAGCCGGTTACGTCATTCTTCCGTTTGACAGCGCAGGGAAGGCCAGCGAGCTAGGCAGAACCTAGTTGGGGGCAGACCGGCCTGCTGTCATAACCACGGCCAAGGTCCGACGGCAAGCGCAAGATGGCCAATCGTCCGGTGCAGCTCCGCAGCCACGCGTGACCTTCACATGCGCTACAGGACTGCAAAAACAAAAAGCACACTCACACGCACGCAGGTGATGGACCGTTGGCGCGTCATTAGCGAGTGAGTGCCACGTGTAAGTCAACATCCGCGACGCGACGCCACCTAAGCTAGCTGCTAATTGCGTCAACCAACCTGGGCCGTCCACCGCGCAAGGCCTTCCGCACTCGGTACAGACTCTACCGACAACCATTCCGGTATCTGTAGCCTTCCCATTACCGACGCGTCTCAGAAAGAGCTGTGTCAAGAGTTACAGGTATTTCTCGAGAGATCCGCTGGCGATTCTAATCAAAAGACTTGATCTACTAACAATGCCATTTTGCACGTTCATCCTCAAAAGTTTCCAAGCATTCAATAAAAAGATAGCGCCGGTTGGTATTCTCTGCAATCTAACTAAGGCACCTGACCCTATTAATTTTGACCCTGTTGTTGTGGTCTTCAGTCCTGAGACTGGTTTGATGCAGCTCTCCATGCTACTCTATCCTGTGCAAGCTTCTTCATCTCCCAGTACTTACTGCAACCTACATCCTTCTGAATCCGTTTGTGTATTCATCTCTTGGTCTCCCTCTTCGACTTTTACCCTCCGTGCTGCCCTCCAATACTAAATTGGTGATCCTTTGATGCCTCAGAACATGTCCTACCAACCGATCCATTCTTCTAGTCAAGTTGTGCCACAAATTTCTCTTCTCCCCAATTCTATTCAATACCTCTTCATTAGCTATGTGATCTACCCATCTAATCTTCAGCATTATTCTGTAGCACCACATTTCGAAAGCTTCTATTCTCTTCTTGTCTAAACTACACTCCTGGAAATTGAAATAAGAACACCGTGAATTCATTGTCCCAGGAAGGGGAAACTTTATTGACACATTCCTGGGGTCAGATACATCACATGATCACACTGACAGAACCACAGGCACATAGACACAGGCAACAGAGCATGCACAATGTCGGCACTAGTACAGGGTATATCCACCTTTCGCAGCAATGCAGGCTGCTATTCTCCCATGGAGACGATCGTAGAGATGCTGGATGTAGTCCTGTGGAACGGCTTGCCATGCCATTTCCACCTGGCGCCTCAGTTGGACCAGCGTTCGTGCTGGACGTGCAGACCGCGTGAGACGACGCTTCATCCAGTCCCAAACATGCTCAATGGGAGACAGATCCGGAGATCTTGCTGGCCAGGGTAGTTGACTAACACCTTCTAGAGCATGTTGGGTGGCACGGGATACATGCGGACGTGCATTGTCCTGTTGGAAAAGCAAGTTCCCTTGCCGGTCTAGAAATGGTAGAACGATGGGTTCGATGACGGTTTGGATGTACCGTGCACTATTCAGTGTGCCCTCGACGATCACCAGAGGTGTACGGCCAGTGTGGGAGATCGCTCCCAACACCATGATGCCGGGTGTTGGCCCTGTGTGCCTCGGTCGTATGCAGTCCTGATTGTGGCGCTCACCTGCACGGCGCCAAACACGCATAAGACCATCATTGGCACCAACGCAGAAGCGACTCTCATGGCTGAAGACGACACGTCTCCATTCGTCCCTCCATTCACGCCTGTCGTGACACGACTGGAGGCGGGCTGCACGATGTTGGGGCGTGAGCGGAAGACGGCCTAACGGTGTGCGGGACCGTAGCCCAGCTTCATGGAGACGGTTGCGAATGGTCCTCGCCGATACCCCAGGAGCAACAGTGTCCCTAATTTGCTGGGAAGTGGCGGTGCGGTCACCTACGGCACTGCGTAGCATCCTACGGTCTTGGCGTGCATCCGTGCGTCGCTGCGGTCCGGTCCCAGGTCGACGGGCACGTGCACCTTCCGCCGACCACTGGCGACAACATCGATGTACTGTGGAGACCTCACGCCCCACGTGTTGAGCAATTCGGCGGTACGTCCACCCGACCTCCCGCATGCCCACTATACGGTTCACGTCCACGCTGTCGCGGCATGCTACCAGTGTTAAAGACTGCGATGGAGCTCCGTATGCCACGGCAAACTGGCTGAAACTGACGGCGGCGGTGCACAAATGCTGCGCAGCTAGCGCCTTTCGACGGCCAACACCGCGGTTCCTGGTGTGTCAGCTGTGCCGTGCGTGTGATCATTGCTTGTACAGCCCTCTCGCAGTGTCAGGATCTAGTATGGTGGGTCATTAGTTATGTGATCTACCCATCTAATCTTCAGCAGTCTTCTGTAGCACCACATTTTGGAAGCTTCTATTGTCTTCTTGTCTAAACTATTTATCGTCCATGTTTCACTTCCATACATGGCTACACTCCATACAAATACTTTCAGAAATGACTTCCTGACACTTAAATCTATACTCGATGTTAACAAATTTCTCTTCTTCAGAAACTTTTTCCTTGCCATTGCCAGTCTACATTTTATATTCTCTCTACTTCGACCATCATAAATTATTTTTCTCCACAAATAGCAAACATCCTTTACTACTTTAAGCGTCTCATTTCCTGATCTAATACCTTCAGCATCACACGATTTAATTCGACTAAATTCCATTATCCTCGTTTTGCTTTTGTTGATGTCCATCTTATATCCTCCTTTAAAGACACTATCCTTTCCATTCAACTGCTCTTCCAAATCCTTTGCTGTCTCTGACAGAATTACGATGTCATCGGCGAACCTCAAAGTTTTTATTTCTTCTCCACGGATTTTAATACCTACGCCGAATTTTTCTTTCGTTTCCCTTACTGCTTGCTCAATATACAGATTGAATAACATCGGGGAGAGGCTACAATCCTGTCTTACTCTCTTCCCAACAATTGCTTCCCTTTCATGTCCCTCGACTCTTATAACTGCCATCTGGTTTCTGTACAAATTGTAAATAGCCTTTCGCTCCCTGTATTTTACCCTTGCCACCTTTAGAATTTGACAGAGAGTATTCCAGTCAACATTGTGAAAAGCTTTCTCTAAGTCTACAAATGCTAGAAGCGTAGGTTTGCCTTTCCTTAATCTTTCTTCTAAGATAAGTCGTAAGGTCAGTATTGCCTCACGTGTTCCAACATTTCTACAGAATCCAAACTATTCTTCCCCGAGGTCGGCTTCTACTAGTTTTTCCATTCGTCTGTAAAGAATTCGTGTAAGTATTTTGCAGCTGTGGCTTATTAAACTGATTGTTCGGCAATTTTCACATGTGTCAACACCTGCTTTCTTTGGGATTGGAATTATTATATTCTTTTTGAAGTCTGCGGGTATTTCGCCTGTTTCATACATCTTGTTCACCAGATGGTAGAGTTTTGTCAGGACTGGCTATCCCAAGGCCGTCAGTAGTTCCAATGGAATGTTGTCTACTCCGGGGGCCTTGTTTCGACTCAGGTCTTTCAGTGCTCTGTCAAATTCTTCACACAGTATCGTATCTCCCATTTCATCTTCATCCACATCCTCCTCCATTTCCATAATATTGTCCTCAAGTACATCGCCCTTGTATAGACCCTCTGTATACTCCTTCCACCTTTCTGCTTTCCCTTCTTTGCTTAGAACTGGGTTTCCATCTGAGCTCTTTATGTTCATACAAGTGGTTCTCTTATCTCCAAAGGTCTCTTTAAATTTCCTGTAGGCAGTATCTATCTTACCCCTAGTGAGATAAGCCTCTACATCCTTACATTTGTCCTCTAGCCATCCCTGCTTAGCCATTTTGCACTTCCTGTCGATCTCATTTTTGAGACGTTTGTATTCCTTTTTGCCTGCTTTATTTACTGCATTTTTATATTTTCTCCTTTCATCAATTAAATTCAATATTTCTTCTGTTACCCAAGGATTTCTACTAGCCCTCGTCTTTTTATCTACTTGATTATCTGCTGCCTTCACTACTTTATCCCTCAAAGGTACCCATTCTTCTTCTACTGTATTTCTTTCCCCCATTCCTGTAAATTGTTCCCTTATGCTGTCCCTGAATCTCTGTACAACCTCAGGTTCTCTTAATTTATCCATGCCCCATCTCCTTAAATTTCCACCTTTTTGCAGTTTCTTCAGTTTTAATCTATAGGTCATAACCAATAGATTGTGGTCAGAGTCTACATCTGCCCCTGGAAATGTCTTACAATTTAAAACCTGGTTCCTAAATTTCTGTCTTACCATTATATAATCTATCTGATATCTTTTAGTATCTCCAGGGTTCTCCCAAGTATACAACATTCTTTCATGATTCTTAAACCAAGTGTTAGCTATGATTAAGTTGTGCTGTGTGCGAAATTCTACCAGGCGGCTTCCTCTTTCGTTTCTTCCCCCCAATCCATATTCATCTACTACGTTTCCTTCTCTCCCTTTTCCTACACTCGAATTCCAGTCACCCATGACTATCAAATTTTCGTCTCCTTTCACTATCTGATTAATTTCTTGTATTTCATCATACATTTCTTCAATTTCTTCGTCATCTGCAGAGCTAGTTGGCATATAAACTTGTACCACTGTAGTAGGTATGGGCTTCGTATCTATCTTGGCCACAATAATGCGTTCACTATGCTGTTTGTAGTAGCTTACCCGCATTCCTATTTTCCTATTCATTATTAAACCTACTCCTGCATGTAGTTTATTTTATAAAGATAAAATTCCAACTAGATGAACTTTGATGAAGTCATTTATATTAAGTAACGAATTTTATCATCTGTAGACATCAAGAACAACACTCTAGTTATCGAGACTTTATACGCCGCATCTAACCATAGGCAAATACTCTAATTTCTTTCAGATGAACACACCCATTGTCGCGTAAATATTTATCTAATTACTAACAGTAAACCCGGCGTTGCCCGGATATTTATTCATCCCAGTTTTATGCCAGTTCAACCCCTCTTCCCTCATCTCTCTTAACCATTTAGTCCTTTCTCGTCTCTCTATCCACCTCCTCCTTCCGCCCATCCGTCTCTCTTTCCATATCCTCCATCTGCCCCCCTCTCTCACAACATTTCTTCCTCCTCTCCATCCTCCTCTCCTTCTCCATTCATCTTCCTGTCTCTGTCCATCTCCTCCTCCGCTTTTTCTAATAGTACATCAAATTCACATTAACACCCGTAATTTATGTTTATTACAGTGTCCCATTAGTCATTCACCACCAGCCCCTTTCTCTATTTACCTGCTGCTCCCTCTCTCTTTAATCTGCTTCTCTCACGTCTCTGGATGCATCTCCTCCCCCTCCTCCCAGCCCCCATCACGTTCTCCTCTATCCGTGCATCTCCTCCTCCGCCTCCGGCATGCCATCTCCTCATTCCCCGTCTATGAAAAAATACGTATATCTGCCAACTTTCATGCTGATTGACGAAACGATGTTTAATTTATTTAAAGATAGGCCAACCCTCCATCATCCAGCATACGTTGGCTTGTAGAAATGCCTTCACCACGAAAACATACATACATGAACCAACTCCCACGCTGATTAGTCAAACGGTGTGTAATTCTGTTTTAAGGTACCTTCCGCCATACATCGTACGAAATTTCACGTAGACGGTGAGGTTCTCCTGGATTTGAACATCAAATGTAAAAAAATTCATCAAGATTGGAGCAACACTGTGTCTTTTGTTGAAATCCGTAAGTAAAGTACCCTCCACCACGCACTGAACGAAGTTGTATGTAGACAGTGACCTTCCTCTTGGTTTGGGAAATAGGGATTCATTTTTATACAACCCGCTCGCTCAGTGCCGACTTAGTTGCGAAACATAAATAATATATTCGAATCATGTGATGATTTGTGTCGTATAAGGGGCAACATAGCTATTAAATAATAGCAACGAGATTACGAGAGCAGTCACTTTCAGTGTTATGTAAAATAACGTTATACCTTGTAAATTGTCACGACACAAAATGAAGATGATAAGCAATGTGGGACTTCCATTTGCGTTTTAAACTCCTGTGTGGTGAGGAGGGTGGGAGGGGGCAGCAAGGGGAGCCTCAATTTGTTTTGCCGGCCCGGGCCTCTGACAGATTTAGTGCGCCACTGCTCGTAGGAAACCCAATGGTAGGAAACCCCACGGTAGGAAACCCCACGACACCGTCCATTCCTTGTGGACGGAGAGTACCAGTTTCCCGAAAGTGTTGTTTCAAGCATCGAAAAATATTTTCATCGGTATGGTGCCTTTGAGGGTACCTTCCAGCACACGCAAGAGCAGCAACTGCAGCTTGCTTATCGGATGCATCCAGCACGAAAAGCACTGCGACGTATTTATAGTTTGTGTACTCCATCGGGAAGCCACCCTTCATGGACTTGACAGGACCAGTTATGGGTGAGCAATGTGTGGTTAGTAGACATATGCATTCAGTTTAATGGATCCCACTGTCATGTGATAGGGTACTGTCATGTGACAAAATGATCTCCTGCTTATAAACGACGAGAACTAAAGAGCGTACGTCTAAAGAATCAAGAAAAAGAACCTGGAGAGGTTCTTATCTTGTCTTAAATCTGGATGAGGAATCGCATGCCGACCTCCAAGCGCAACATTTGTCTTCACCCTGTATACATAAAAAAGACTCCGCCCGAATACGCCATAAAGGCCTATCGGTACCGAGCGGCCACCGCGCCGTCCTCTGTCCATCGGCGTCACTGGATGAGGATATGAAGAGACCTGCGGTTAGCAGACCGCTCTCCCGGCCGTATGTCACAATCAAGTAGCTCCTCATTTTGCCTCACAAGGGCTGAGTGCACCCCGCATGCCAACAGCGCTCGGATGACCGGATGGTCGCCCAGCCAAGTGGTAGCCCAGCCCGACAGCGTTTATCCTCGGTGACCTGACGGGAACCGCTGTTACCATTGCGGCAAGGCCACCGTGTATACACAGCAGGGAGGAATATATTGACAGAATCTTCTAGGGCAGTACGCTAGTGGACTTTTAACAGAAAACCACATCGTCATGGACAACTCGTCATCTGTAAACTCCTGCCACTGGAGTTAGCTGAACATGTCAGTGACGCTTCCACGTTCACTAAACAAATCCACGACGAAATGCGCTGCCGTTTACGAAGGTTTCATGAGTTACCGCCTTTGTCGGTGGACTACACTTCCTGAGGATTCTTAGAATGAATATCATTCCGGCGTCTATCTTACCTGTGATTACTTTTATGTGGTCGTTACACTTAACAGATCCGTACACACACTCCCAGATATTTTATAGATGTGTTATAGATCTTTCTTGAAGTGATCGTCCAGCTTTCGTATAATCGCGCAATAACGTTCCTTTCAGCCTATTTACGAGCAATACATTACATCAGTTTATGTTGAAGGTCAGCTACTAATCCCTGCACCAACTTACCTGTATACAACAGCGTCGTCCACGAACAGCCTCATGGAGCTTCCGATGTCACCCGCTTTCATGATAAGCCATCTTCAGGCCACAAGTGGCCCATCGGGACCATCCGACTGCCGTGTCAGCCTCAGCGGAGGATGCGGATAGGAGGGGCGTGTGGTCAGCACACCGCGCTCCCGGTCGTTACGACGGTTTTCTTTGACCGGAGCCGCTACCATTCGGCCGAGTAGCTCCTCAGTTGGCATCACGAGGCTGAGTGCACCCCGAAAAATGGCAACAGCACATGGCGGCCCGTATGGTCACCCATCCAAGTGCCGGCAACGCCCGACAGCGCTTAACTTCGGTGATCTGACGGTGTATCCACTGCGGCAAGGCCGTTGCCCGCTTTCATGATAATCTAAGTGTTATCCGCAACTACGTTCGCTTATTAGTAGTTTTGTTATGACAAGTGATGGTGAGCAACTAAGCTACTGTATGTGCAGCAACGACAGCTAGCCTGACGTGTATGCCTGTCTGGGTAAGCATAGCTTACAGAGGGGCACGGGGAGGGGTGCACATCTATGCATCGTGCTGCAGTAGTATGGACTAAACATACTCAAGAATGTGAAGCTTTTTGTTCATTATTTTGCTTCGTATCACGTAGCACATTTCAACCAATAAACACTATTTCCCAAACACTATGAAGCTCAAAGTCAAAGAATAAAAAAAGTTCCTAATCCGTGTAATGTTCTTCACATCAATAAGTATCTCGTATTTGCACACATCCTAAAACAGTCCGTGTTCTTCATCATGGTTAGTAATAATAAATTTCAACGTCATGCATAATGCGATAGGTTTTGACGTCATGAACTATGAGTCGTGCAATGCCATCACTTTGCAGGTACATTCAGTGGTGTATGTGAACACTGCAAAATGTGTCGCGAATACACTTCATAGACAAGAAGTAATAAATTAAAACCGAAAACATGATGCGAAAATTAACAACGAAAATGTAGTCAGCAATAAACTATTTTCTCTTTCATCATTTTGTGTGGGGTGTAAATGAAAAAAAGTTTCATAAAAGTTTGAAATTAAGTGTAAAGTTTATTGCAAGTCCCATAAGTGCTCTCGTTCTCAGATACCAGAGGAACAAAACCTGAGCATTTAGCCCGTCGTGGCCTACACGTCTTCATCACCCTCACCCCCTTCCCTGTGAAACGTAGGTGCTTCCTGCCCCGACAGCGATTCTTTCTAAAAAGTAAGAGATATGTGTACCGAGTTTGGTTGATATTGGTCCAGTGGTTCAGGAGAAGATGTGGAACATACAGACATTATTATAATATCTGAGCAAATCTTTTTTTTTCGTTATTCGATTTTGATGAAACACACTGATACCGACATGCACATATACAGATGGCGATAAAATAGCGAACACAAGGTATAAAAGGGCAGTGCACTGGCGGAGCTGACATTTGTGCTCAGTTGTTATGGCTTTCGTGGCCACTTGTTGACAAACTGTCTATAGGCTTCTGTCGCGCGTTCTTCGGACGACGTTCATCTAATGATTTTACTGGCGTTTCGCCAGCGCGAGTGACTGGCATTGTCAAAGCTTCACCCTCCACTGCCGGTGGTGAACTGGAACCAAGCTCTATCAACAACAAAGAAATGGTTCAAATGGCTCTGAGCACTATGGGACTTAACATCTGAGGTCATCAGTCCCCTAGAACTTAGAACTACTTAAACCTAACTAACATAAGGATATCACACACATCCATGCCCGAGGCAGGATTCGAACCTGCGACCGTAGCGGTAACGCGGTTTCAGACTGAAGCGCCTAGAACCGCTCGGCCACACCGGCCGGCCTCAATCAACACCAGGGTCAAGAAACACAAGCGACATTGCAGGTTGGGGCAGGTGGAGAAATCGGCCGTGGCAGAGCAGGCGCTGAGTGACACCGACCACGTAATAAAATTCGCTGAAACCGAAGTTCTGGCAGTGGAGTAGCACTATCACACGCGCTTGTTCAGAGAAGCTGTAGAAATGTAAAAACACGCGAACAGCTTCAACAAGAAAGAGGAAAGCCTTAAGGTAAATGGATCCTGGCTTCCCGTACTGCAGCGAACGACCGTCGCAGGTAGCAAGAGCAGAACCGCGCCGGAAATGACCGCGGAGAAGCCCTCGGACGTTGGTGCGCAGGTACATAAAGTCTGCGGCCGCGAGATCGGCTCCAGTTCACCACCGGCAATGGAGGGTAAAGCTTTGACAATGCCAGCCACTCGTGTTGGCGAAACGTCAGTAAAATCATTGGATGAACGTCGGCCGAAGAGCCCGAGACAGAAGCCAATAGCAGTTTCATTTGTACTCAGGTCATTCACGTGAAAAAGTTTCCGACGTGGTTATGGCCGCACGACGGGAATTATCAGACTGTCAATGAGGAATGATAGTTGGAGCTAGAAGCTTGCGTCGTTCCATTCCGGAAATCGTTAAAAAATTCAGCATTCCGAGATCCACAGTGCCAAGAATGTGCCGAGAATATCAAATTTCAGGCAACGCAGTGGCCGACGGCCTTCACCTGACGACCAAAAGCAGAGTTGTTAGTGCTAACAGACAAGAAACACTGCGTGAACCGCTGAAATCAATGTGGGGCGTATGACGAACATATCCGTTAGGACACTGTGGCGAAATATCACGTTAGTCGGTTATGGCAGCACACAGCCGTCGCGAGTGCCTGTGCTAACAGCACGACATCACCTGCAACGGACCCGTGACCTCCTCGCTTGGACCCTAGAAGACTGGAAAACCGTGGCCTGGTTAGATGAGTCCGCAGCTGAGGGTAGGGTGTGGTGCATCCCACGAAGCCATGGACACAGGTTGTTAACAAGGCACTGTGCAAGCTGGTGGTGGCTCCACCATCCTGTGGGCTGTAGGGTCCTCTGGACCAACTGAATCGACCAACCGAGCGAGGTGGCGCAGTGGTTAGCACACTGGACTCGCATTCGGGAGGAGGACGGTTCAATCCCGTCTCCGGCCATCCTGATTTAGGTTTTCCGTGATTTCCCTAAATCGTTTCAGGCAAATGCCGGGATGGTTCCTTTGAAAGGGCACGGCCAATTTCCTTCTCAATCCTTCCCTACACTGAGCTTGCGCTCCGTCTCTAATGACCTCGTTGTCGACGGGACGTTAAACACTAACCACCACCACCATGAACCGATCAATCATGTAAATGCTTACGTTGACCTACTTGGAAACAATCTGGAGGCATTCATGGGCTTCATGTTCCCAAACCGGCATTTTTATGGATAACAATGCATCGTGTCACCGGGCCACAAGTGTTCACGATTGGTTTGGAGAAAATTCTGGATAATTCTACAAATGGTTTGGCCACACAGATCGCCCGACATGAACCACATCGAACATTTATGGGACATAATCAAGAGGTCAGTTCGTGGCCAAAATTCTACGCTGGAGCAGTTTCGTAATTATGGACAGCTATAGAGGCAGCATGGCTCAATATTTCCTCCAATGACTTGTTGAGGCCATGCCACGTCCAGCTGTTGCACTACGCCGCGCAAAGGAGGTCCCACACAATATCAGGATATCACGATTTTTATCGCCTCAGTGTAAGGCCTAAATGGAAAACCACTCTAATGACCTCAATGTTGACGGAACGTTAAACCCTGATCTTCTTTCCTTCCTCCCTCGACTTTGTAATTGCGTGTAGAAGGACTTAAGTGCGAAAAGTTTCTCATACATACACTGTGTACCATAATTAATAGCGAATATTGATACGAGTAAAAAACATACAACAACAGAAGCAAAAACATAATAAATATGGATTCGCGAGCGTGCCATTTGCGAAATAATTGCAAGTGCATATTTACGAGCCGCCACGTACTTGAGAGTGACACATTGTTTTCGTTACTACAAATGTATTTTAAATGTAAGCTTTTCGATGATGTTGCCATATTGTAGGCCTGAAATTTCACCTACGGTCTACCTTGGTAATTTCAGATGCAATACTACTTTAGCACATTATGCATTACAGTTTACTACCAGCTTGTACCTGTTTCGTTTAATGTCTTTGTAAAGCAGGATAGACGGCAATCTGTGGCAAATATAACGACAGAATTCTGTTCCGATGCAGATACGTTTCGGAGTATGTCGTTCAGAGCATATTATTGAACACGGGGGAAGGAGGGTGCGGCGTAGCAGGAAACTGCTAAGTGTTTCCATGTTGACCCGACAACATCGTTAATCATTAAGATTGGAGTGGGCACGGCGTCATCGACATTTGAGCATGGATCAATGAAAACAAGTCGCCAGCTCGGATGAACCATGTCTCTTGTTACACAATGTCGGCGATCGTATAGAATGTCTCGACCTCCAAATTCTCTTGATCTAACGTCAACAGAACACATCTGGGATGCCATCTGGCTCAAGCACTGTACCCAGAAACCACTGGCCCTCCATTTACGTGATTCGCTTGACCGGTGCCTTAACATGTGGTGCCACATACCACCGGAAACCTAACAAAGGCTTGTAGAGTCCATGTCAGGCAGAAACGCTGCTGCATTCAGTTCTGAGGGAGGAAGAAGGCGCTATTAAACAATTCATCCAATGTTTTCGTCCTTCACTGTATGTACGGGGAGCGTACAATAAATAATGCAACACTTTTTTCACTCGGCCAGTTTTGGGTGACAAATGTGGAATTTGTTTTGGAACGTTGTGGAATGTTCCCGCTTGTGGAATGTTCCGATGGATGGCGGCGCTATACGTAGGCCTAAAAACGATGTCTGTAACGGAGATATCGTTCCAGGAAGATATCTCTCATGAGTTTCTTTTGGTGAAAACCAGAGGTTCTTAGGTATTCATAGGCGCTTGCAGAGTGTCTATGGAGACCTGACAGTGAACAAAAACACGGTGAGTCGTTGGGCGAAGAGCCTGCCATCTCAGGAAAATACTGCACAATCCCGTCCGATCTCCCGCGTGTCGGCCGGTCGCACACAAGTATGACCCCGGCAGTGCTGGAACGTGCGGACACTCTTCTTTGAAGTGATCGACGGATTACCATCAAACACCTCGCTGCACAACTGGACCTCTCTGTTGGTTGTGCTGACACACTCGTCCACCAGTTGGGGGTGCTCGAAAATGTGCGCCTCGCTGCATAACAAAAGACCATAAAGAGCAACGAAGGACCATTACATGGGCGTTATGAGGCTGATCGTGAAAATATTTTGCAAAAACACAGGACGTGACATTGGGTTCATAATTTCGAACCGAAAACAAAACGGCAGTCAGTGGAATGGTGCCGCACTACCTCTCCTCCGAAGAAAATGTTCAAAGCCATACCCTCAGTAGGTGAAGTGATATCACGGTCTTCTGGGACTTTGAAGGGATTATTCTGTTTGCAATACTCGCTCTTGGTGCAACGATCAACTCGGAAATGTACTGCCGGCCGGAGTGGCGCTATAGTCTGGAACAGCGTGACCGCTCGGTCGCAGGTTCGAATCCTGCCTCGGGCATGGATGTGTGTGATGTCCTTAGGTTAGTTAGGTTTAATTAGTTCTAAGTTCTAGGGGACTGATGACCTCAGAAGTTAAGTCCCATAGTTTTCAGAGCCATTTGAACCATTTTTTGAAATGTACTGTCTACCTTTAGGAACTGAAGGAACGACTTCAGCGTGTTCGTCGCCACAAAAATGCAAACAACCTTCTCCTTCTCCGTGACAAGGCAAGGCCTCACAAAAGTCTTCGCACCCGAGAGGAGCTTACAAGACTTCATTGGACGGCCCTTCCTCACCATCCCTTCAGCCCGGATCTCGCGCCTGATAACCCCTTTACACAGGACGGAAGCGTAAGGAAGCGTGAGGGGGCAACCCAGAGAAGTGACGTTATAGGTGCTTGACATACAAGGTTTAAATCCATTCCCCCACAAATAAAAAAAAGGCTACTGCTAAAATAGCCAGCAGCAGAAAATACAATTAGTACATTTAACTGGCTATAGACTCAGGTGATCATATGGCTAATTAAATATTTCAATTCAAACAGAATTTCGCGTGGGCATCCATAAGAAAACTCTGACCTAGTTAAATCAGAAAACTGTTTAGAGAATACTAAATGACTAAGTCTCAATTAACAACAATTTTTTTACAAAGGGGGGACCACCAATATTTAAATAAAACAGGTCAACTCTCAAAGTAATCACCAATAGAAAAAAATGGTTCAAATGCATCTGAGCACTATGGGACTTAACATCGGAGGTCATCAGTACCCTAGAACTTAGAGCTACTTAAACCTAAGGACATCACACACATCCATTTCCGAGGCAGGATACGAACCTGCGATCGTAGCAGTCGCGCGGTTCCAGACTGAAGCGCCTATAACCGCTCCGCCACAATGGCCGACAATCACCAATACAACAGAAGGATAACCAACATTAGTTATGTAACTGCCGTTGCCCACTGTAATGGGACTTCAGCGACCAAATTACACGTGCAGCATGTTATGCAGAAAACCACCCTTAGAGAAGCACTGAAAGGCACAAATACACAATTACTAAAAAATACCAACAAATTAAAAAATGGGGCTCAATCAGTAATCACATTAAATTCAGCCCTTCAGAAATCCACCAAGACCAGGCAAGGCCGGAAGCTCTCGTAGTATGACTATTGTAAGTGAAAGTTGCAAAAGGCGAAGGCGAGTTGGATATTGTAAGAGCAGCTCTGAATCGCCTGAATCACAAACCAACGGACGTCAAGACGAATGGAATTCATACAACAGGTCACCGTCTCCGCAACAATTGCAGCAGGCGAGAAACGCTACGGCCCCGACCAAAGCAAGCACCTTAGAAATAGCTGCCGCTGATGGTCCAGGCCGCTGAGACCTCGGCGCATCTCAGTGAGACTGCCACGCCAGAAGAACAAAGATAACGACAGCATTTATGTCACACCAGTATGATCTTATTGTAAAACTGTTTTTGTAATGCCATTTAGGCTGAAGATGAGGTATTCCCTCGAAACATGTCGCTAAGTAATACAGTAATTAACAAATTTTGTGACTGTTAGCGGTAATTTAAAAACCTTTTCAAAGAAGGTAACTGCGAAGAAACTATGGGTAATAGAAGAAATACTTCATTTGATTGACGAAAGGAGGGAGTACAAAAATGTTGAGGAAATTCAGGAGTACAGAAATTCAAGTCACTTAGGAATGAAATAAATAGGAGGTGCAGGGAAGCTAAGGTGAACTGGCTGCATGAAAAATTTTAAGAAACTGAAAAAGAAATTATCGCCAAGAAGACTGACTCAGCGCATAGAAAAGTCAAAATAGCCTGCGGTGAAATTAGAAAGAAGGGGTGTAAGATAAAGAGAACATTGGGAATTCCATTGTTAAATGGACTGTAGAGAGTGGATAGGTGAAAAGAGAACACTGGAGCCCCACGATGAGTGGGAGGACTTGTTTGATGACGTGATACAGGAGGAAACAGGAGTCAACAGGGAAGAGGTACGGGATGCAGTATTAGAACAGCTTTGGAAGGCTTAAGATCAAATAAGGCAGAAGGAACAAATAACATTCCATCGGAATTTGTAAAATCACTGGGGGAGGTGACGACACACCGACCATTCACGTTGATGAGTACGACGTATGAGAGTAGCGATATCCTATCAGACTTTCGGAAAAACATCATTCACACAACTCTGAAAATAACAAGAGCAGTTAAGTGCGAGAATTATCGCACAATCACCTTACAGCTCATGCACACTAGTTGCTGACAATAATAACACACAAAAGAATGGGAAAGAAAATTGAGGATCTGTTAGATGACAAGCAGTCTGGAAAGGTAAAGGCACCAGAGAGGCGGCTCTGACGTTGCAGTTGATAATGGAAGTAAGACTGAAGAAAAATCAAGACAGTCCCACAAGACTTTGTAAGCCTGGAAAAACCATTGGACAACGTCAAATGGTGCAAGATGTTCGAAATTCTGAAAGAAATTGGGGGAAGCTATAGGAAAAAACGGGTAATATACGTTACGTATAAGAACCAAGAAGGAGCGATAAGATTGGAAGACCGAGAACGAAGTGCTCACAATAAAAAGGGTGGAAGACAGGATGTAGGCTTTCGTCCCTACCGTTCAATCTGTATATCAAAGGAGCAAAGACGGAAATAAAACAAAGGTTCAAGAGCGGCATTAAAATTCGAGGTGAAAGGTTATCAGTGATAAGATCTGCTGATGACATTTCTATCCTCAGTGAAAAACGGAAATGAGAGTTTGGCATGATTGGCAAGGAGGCCCCTTACCGGGCAGGTCCGACCGCCTTGGTGCAGGTCTTATTACATTCGACGCCACATTGGGCGACCTGCGCGCCAGATGGGGATGAAATGATTATGAAGACAACACAACACCCAGTCCCTGAGCGGAGAAAAGCCCCGACCCAGCCGGGAATCAAACCCGGGCACGTAGGACGGCGATCCGTCACGCTGACCACTTTTTTTTTTCATACGTCATATGACATCCGTTCAGTTTCGTCTTTGTTGATCCTTTCACTCAGTTTTTTCTTTACAGAGGCCAATCAGCTCTCTGACCAAACACGCTGAGATACCGTGCCGGCACCAGTCAGCTATCGCGGCGGACTATCCACAGTGAAAGTGAAGAAGAATTACAGTATCTGTTAAATGGAACTAACAGTCGAGTACAGAAAATGGACTGAGAAAAAATCTATGAAAGATGAACATGAGGAGACGTAGCAGGAATGAGAATAGCGGGAAACTTTACATCAGAAATGGTGATCACGAAGTAGACTAAGTTAAGGAATTCTGCCACCCAAGTAGCAAAAGCCCATAACGGACGGAACAAGGAGAAAGTAAAAAGCAAACTTGCACTGGCAAACAGGGTATTCAAGGCCAAGGGAAGTCTCTTAGTGCCAAAGATAGGTCTTAATATGAGGAAGAAGTTTCTGAGAATGTACGTTTGGAGCACAGCATTGTATGATAGTGAATTACGGACTGTGGGAAAACGGGAACAGAAGAATGTTGAAAATTATGTGGACTGATAAGTTAAGGAGTGAGGAAGTCTCTGCATAGTCGGTGAGGAAGGGGGTATATGGAGACACTGTCAAGAAGAAAGGATTGGATGTTAGGACATCTGTTACTACTCCAGAGAATAACCTCCACGGTACTATCGGAAGCTGTAGAGGGCAAAAACTGTAGAGGAAGACAGGGATTGCAATGCATCCTGCAAATAATTTAGGACGTAGGTTGCAAGTGCAACTCTGAGATGAAAAGTTTGGCTGCGGAGAGGAATTCATGGCGGGCCACATCACACCAGCCAGAAGACTGATAATTCTTAATGCTTTGTTTGTTAAATAAGTTTGACTAATTACAGTGTAATTTTGTTGAATTTTCCTCTACTCAACCAATAACCAATAAAATAAGGGGTGCTTCAAAAATATTTATTTTATTTCACAAGGTTAGACCTTCTGCGTGAGTACCATGGTGTAGTTTTTTTTAACACACGCATAGTATTACAAAATATTTATTTTACAAGCTTATATCTTTAGCCTGCATCCACATACTACTTTGGGCACTTTGTTACGATTACGCTAAGAACCGAAGTTTTCATTTAAATCTCACAAATTTTAATGGCTCTAAGCACTATGGGACTTGACATCTGAGGTCATCAGTCCTCTACGCTTAGAACTACTTAAACCTACTAAGGACATCACACACATCCATGCCCGAGGCAGGATTCGAACCTGCGACCGTAGCAGCAACGCTGTTCCGGATTGAAGCGGCTAGAACCGGTCGGCCACAAGGCCGGCACAAATTTTAATAAGCATCAGAAACATAAAGACGATAGTAAGACTCATTCCCTTTTGTGAGCGTCTCTGGAGTTACTGTATTCACTGCTGTTGCTGTGGTATGCCGTAGTTCACCCGTAGTTGTAAGAAATTGCGGTACATAGGTGAAGTTTTTCACGAAGCTCCAACCAAAAATTTGATACTTTGAGGTCAGGAGACCTTGTAGGGCAGTTACACAGTGCGAAAGCAGTAGGGCTACTCCACCATTCAGGTAGCTCGTTGTTAGGAGTAATTTTCTTACATGCAATTCGGCAATACTGCGTGCTATTGAAAATGAAATTTTCAACGTTTTTCGCTATTTTAGAAAGAGTTGGATCTCTAACATATCACGTAACGGCCTTTGCCACATAAAAGAACAAGCAGTCAATTTTTACTCGGGAAACGACCTAAAACATATACGAAACTTTGGAGAGTCTCTCTAGTGCTGGTCGAGCGGTTCTAGGCGCTTCAGTCCGGACCACGCGGATGCTACGGTCGCAGGTTCGAATCCTGCCTCGGGCATGGATGTGTGTGCTGCCCTTAGGTTAGTTAGGTTTAAGCAGTTCTAAGTATAGGGGAATGATGACCTCAGATGTTAAGTCCCATAGTGTCATTTGAATCATTTTTCCCTCTCGTGCTCGGCTCTGCATTGTGATAGCAGTCCTTCCCATATTCTTTCGTTCCGACGATTTATTTTTCCACTTATATAGAACGTTGTCTCACCATTGAATAATAAACGCGGAAGGAAATTATCTTCCATCTCCAGAGAGACAAAGAATTCATAAAATCACACGTTGTTGTCTTTCGCCATCATGAAGGGCTTGTAGGAATTTAATCCCGTACTGTTTCAAAGACAAACGTTGACACAAAACACACCAGACAAACTCGAGAGGAGCTGCTAACTCTCAGCTGCCACTGCGACTACCATTCTATGTACTGCAGGCAGAGCTGTGTTCAATGGTCTTTACGCCTTGATACGCACGGAGACGACCTTTGGCTTTCCCCTTGAGAAATTACCAGTGTCCTGAAACTGCTAGTGCCGTCGTCGAATGCTTTGAGCTGTAGGAGGTGCAGAGGCGTACCATAGACGAAAATCAGGCAGAAAAGTTGTAACATTGCACCTTCTGGAGCGGAAACACAGGGCTAAACGGCTTTTGTTGCTGTGTCCAAATTGGACAATGAACGAGCTAACTAGCTGCATCAGGGAGACCCCTGTCGGCATCCACATGAACCTTTATCTTACAGCTAGCACCTAGCCAAACTTTTAGTTTCGATGCCTAAATCCAAATGTGCCCAAGTTTTGTATCTTAACTCAGGTACAAGATAGTCTTGGGAAATTGGATTAATCTACGATAACGTTGGAAGCTGAAGAAGTGAATCAAAATTTGTTCTGCGGCCGGGACACGAACCAGCGTCGTTTTTGCTTGCTAGACAGATATGCTGAACATTGCACCACCACGACATTATAGCCAACAGAGCTGCACCAAGTCAAATACCGTCGCCATAACGCTGTGGTGGTGTAATGGTCAGCATATCTGCCTAGTAAGGAAAAATTTTAATTCACTTCTTCAGCTTTCAACGTTATCGTAGATAAATTAAAGACTTAAATGTTTCAGGGAAAATTTAATTTAAGAACTGGATTCATGTTTTGTAATTTCCCCGTTCGGTGATTTATACGTGTCGTGTGAGTGGTCCGGCGTTTGGCAGTGACAAATGCCACACTTTCCAATTCAACACACTGTATTACATATTACGCTTTGTAGGCAAAAAACCCCACAAAACACACTGACAATGAAAAAGCACTCACATTGCCCAGTGCACTTCCAGGTGACGGTCAATTACGCAAAATAAAATAACTGCATGAAACAGTTTCCACTTGGGAATATTCTTAATAATGACTGACATCTGTTTTACAAGGAAAAACACGGTCACAGGAAGGAAAGATACCACTGAAGCCATACATATTCAGTTTATTTACTCAATGCAGTTATAAGTTGTTGGGCACGAGATGTACATTGATAGAGGCAAAACTAAGCAAGAATTGTTGACATCAGTTATCAGTACGAGATTATTTAGGGCAATTGATTATCTTTATTTGTGCCAAAGGCACCTGAATTGCACGTGGAAGGTTGCTACAGGATAAAACAAACACGTAACTTAAGTCTGAGCAGCTCACAAATACTACTAAACTGGGGAAGATGGGTTCAAAATTCGTGAAGTGCAATGTCTCCACGATAAATAAGAAAACAACTCATGTAGCAGAATAATTATGTAAATTGCGAGCTGCGCAGAACACAGAGCAGCGCAGAACACAGAGCAGCGCAAAGTCCTAAATGCCACGTTTACTCAAAATAACAGCACTGTAACAACGTCACACAGCACCTGGACGGTGGATATCTGAGTGTGCTCTCAGCACATCGCCCCGCAGATACGAACACCGAAAGCTAAATGTTTGACGGTGTGCGTGTCAAATACAAAGTTCAGTGCCGAAGAAAGGCTAATACATACGTCTGTAAACCTGGCGTTTCAGACGTCAAAGATGAATATCTCTTGCGCTCCGTCCCACTCAAGAATTACTATCCCGTGGAGGAAAGGACTTGCAAGTTTTTCGTCAAATGGCTCTGAACACTATGCGACTAAACCTCTGAGGTTATCAGTCGCCTAGGATTTAGAACTAATTAAACCTAACTAACCTAAGGACATCACACACACCAATGCCCGAGGTAGGATTCGAACCTGCGACCGGAGGTGCTCCAGACTGTAGCGCCTAGAACCGCATGGCCACTCCGGCCGGCGAGAATTTCTTCACCCCCTTCGAAATATGAGGAAAATAACGGAGAACTTAAGCAATAGGCTGTAGTATGTCGCTAAACTCACTAGGAGTTGTCACTGTACACTGTCGCCGTCACTGGCTGAGGATTTTTCGGTGCGGCCCGCCACGAGGTCCGCTCCTGTGATACCATCTTCATCTTAGAGTAGCACTCGCAACTTACGTCCTCAATTATTTACTTGACGTATTCCAATCTCTGTCTTGCTCTACAGTTTTTGCCCTCTACAGCTCCCTCTAGTACCATGGAAGACATTCCCTGAAGTTTTAACAGATGTCCTATCATCCTGTCCCTTTCCCTTGTCAGTGTTTTCCACATATTCCTTTCCTCTCTGATTCTTCGCAGACCCTCCTCAGTCCTAACCTTTATCAGTCCACCTAATTTTCAACATTCGTCTCTAGCACCTCTTCTCAAATGCTTCTATTCTCTTCTGTTTCGGTTTTCCCACAGTCCATGTTTCACTACCATACAATGCTGTACTCCAGAAGTACATCCTCAGAAATTCCTTCCTCAAATTAAGGCCGTTATTTGATATTAATAGACTTCTCTTGGACTAGGAATAGCCTTCTCTAACACACATACTCAAATGGGAGAGTACGTTGCCCCTTCTAGCTTCTCTCAGGGCCTCTCCAGGGTCCTCATGCCTTTTAGAAACACACGCCGTATCTCCGACTCCTCCACCTGAAGTGAAACCATTCAAGTCTTTCGACCGCGGAAACACGGGTGTCCTTTCCGGTAATCCTTGCTTTGTGCTCGCACTGTCCGCAGGCCTACCGCCAGCTATTTTCGCATCGCATCAACAGCGCAGAAATTCTGCTCGAACGCTCCAGAATTACAACACCTTGTCGCTTTTCCCAGGAAAGCTTCACACAATACTATAGCAATCAATTTACATGTAGTCGCATTGCGACGTATAACTAAAGAGTTACGTCACACTTTTTATGTATAAATGCAAAGACAACTAAAAACACTAAGACAAAAAACGACCCAACCCCAGAGAATTATCCGAATTAAACGGAAATCGGCAAATCTGATTATAATATCTCTTTATATTCTACTAATAATCTCTGCACAATTCTATGAGTGAATTACCTTTCCTACTTGACCATCTATATACTCGCAGAATCGATGCGCAAAGTAGTACAGTGCTATTACTATTCCATGGGCGCATAATTACTCTTTGCAATATTCTCTCTGGTGTGTAGAGGACTTCTAGGATCTTCTCCGTGCCGAATAGCTTCACTGAATAATTGTAATTTTGCTATCGAGATTACTGGAAGAAAGAGATTGAAAATATAGTGTATGCCACTCAAGAAAATATATACTCAGAATTTGCATCAAAGGTGTGTAAGGAATTTCATTATATATGTATTCTCTAATTGGAAATTTGCAAGGAGGTGTCGTTTCGTTGGTAATCAGAAGGGAACGTCCGATGAATTGGAAACGAACCTGCAATTATTAGATCCAAGAGCTCCATTATTTCATCGGATAATTAAAATCTATCAAAGCAAACTTTCCGCTTGATCTGAGCTTTCCCGGCTGTCTACGCAACGCAAGAAAACCAATACTTTTTATTTGCACAGAACTGCAGATCGCTTCGAATCATCGAGGCTGCGGACAAGGAGAGTCATCGTCCGATTCTGATTAAACAAGTAAAGCTTAATTATAACTTTCTTGAGCGACTGTGATGACAGTGATATGGCTGCATATGAATGAGAGCATTAATAAAATACTAATAATTAACTTACCTCCTCACCAGCAACCAGTTTAAACACAATATTAATGAAAATAAAATTATTTGATGTACATGTATGAACTAAGGACTATAAAAATTGGATAATTTATTCAAGGTAAAGAGCTTCACAAATTGAGCAAGTACAGTAACGCATTGGTCCACTTCTAGCTCTTATGTAATCAGTTACTGGGCCTGGAATTGATTGACAGAGTTGTCGGGTATCTTCCTGAGGGATATAGTGCCAAATTCGTTCAATTGGCGCGTTAGAGCGTCAAAATCCCGGCATAGCCGAGCTGTTCTAGGCGCTTCAGTCCGGAACCGCGCTGCAGCTACGGTCGCAGGTCCGAATCCTGCCTCGGACATTGATGTGTGTGATGTCCTTAGGTTAGATAGGTTTAAGTAGTTCTAATTCTAGGGGACTGATGAACTCAGAAGTTAATTCCCATAGTGCTCAGAGCCATTTGAACCATTCGAGTTGGTCGGAGGGCCCTGTCCCTAATACTCCAAACGCCTTCAGTTGTGGAGAAATCGGCCGGCCTTGCTGGCCGAGGTAGGATTCGGCAAACACGAAAACAAGGAGTAGAAATTCTCAATGAGTGAGGGCTGGCGTTATCTTGCTGAAATCTAAGCCTAGGATGGCTTGTCATGAAGGTCAAGAAAACTGTACGTAGATTATCGTCCACCTACCGCTGTGCTGTAAGGGTACCGCGGATGACAACCAAAGGGGGTCCTGCTACGAAATGCATTGGCACCCCGACCATCAGTGAGTCCTGGTCATACGGCGGGCGACAGTGAGGTTGCCGGCCAGGGTGGCCGAGCGGTTCTAGGCGCTACAGTCTGGGCACCGCGTGACCGCTAAGGTCGCAGGTTCGAATCCTGCCTCAGGTATTGATGTGTGTGATGTGCTTAGGTTAGTTACGTTTAAGTAGTTCTAAGTTGTAGGGGACTGATGACCTGATATGTTAAGTCCCATAGTGCTCAGAGCCATTTGAACCATTGTTTGACAGTGAGGTTGGTAACTCACTACTGTCTGGGACGTCTCGAGACATGTCTTCGTTGGCGGTGGGAGGTCAGTTCGAAGTGGGACTCATCAATGAAGACAACTGTATTCCAGCCAATAAGCTTCCAGGACGAAGACGGGTATGGAAACGTCCCAGTCAGCAGTGAGATACTGCCCGCTATATGGTACGACAACCAGGAGTGATGGTTGGGGTGCCATTTTTTTATTTATTTCTTTTTTTTTCATTTCAAGACTCCTTTGGCTGCTGTCTGCGTTTTCTGTCGTATTCCTACAATTCCTTCATGATGTGTCGTTTTTTCTTAGAGTGTACTTAGAAGGTAGTGCATCACCTATTTGTTAGTTAGTTATTGGTATGTTGTGTGGATAATAATTGTGACCTTTCGTTATTTTTTAATTTTTTTATTTTTTTAATCGTATGTCTAGGGCTCCCCGTCGCGCAGACCGTTCGCCAAGTGCCAGTATTTCAATTTAACGCCACTTCGGCGATCTGCAGTCGATGAGGATGATAGGACGATGATGAGCACAGCACAACACCCAGTCCCCGGGGCGGAGAAAATTCCCCGACCCAGCCGAGAATCAAGCCAGGGCCAGAGGTGTGACAATCCGTCACGCTGACCACTCAGCGACCGGGGGCGGACAACCTTTCGCTATGATATGGAACGAGTCAGTTTTATAATTATAATAGACCTCAGCGGATAATCCAGCAACAAGCCGACCACTCACATTATTTCACAATCTTTTTATTTTTACTCTCCATACTTGAGAACGTGTGTGATGTTTCAGTGATTACAGAATCGAGTCCAGTTTACAAAAGCTTTGCAGTATGAGCCCACTTCCCAGGACGATACTGGCCCACTCTGGCGTAGATACTTGCACTGATTCGGTTTGTGACGGTGTCAGTAAGCCATTGCATCCTCTCCTGAGACAGATGACCCACAACTGTTGTAACTCGTTCTTGATATCCTGGATCTTAGGACTGGGACGCAGCTGAGATCCGAACTGGTACAATACACGTTTTATCGTGGACACAGCTGGGGATCTCGCTGACCACAGGAGTCCTCAGCATCGCGTAGCCGGTTCATAGAGACACGTCCCATGTGTGGACGAGCATTGTCATCTTAAAAAATAGTACCACGATTATTTCACATGAGAGGTAACGTATGAGAACGCAGGATATCTGTGATGTATCGTTAAGCCCCAGTCACTACCATACGTGACCTAAAATCGTCCCCGAGGGCTCCCCACACCTTGATGTCAGAAGTAACAGTGCTGTATCTCTCCAAAACACTACAAGGATGAGATCTCTCCTCGGTAGACGGTCATCCTTGGTAGTCCACAACCGCGATTCATCGCTGAAAACAATGCGATGCTAATCACCAGCAGTCCACGCATCCCGGCCACGGCATCGCTCCAAACGCAGCCGTTTGTGTTGTGGTGTTAACGGCAGCCAGCACAAGCAATGGCTAATATCTAGTCCGGCTGCTAGGGGGGTGCGGGATGACAAAGAATAGCAAAAAGACCATTACTTGTACCGTATTTCTGATAAAACCACACAAGGAGGAGGTTTTACTCGTCGGCACCCTCAACTATTCATAGTGCACTGACTATTTCGCCACATAAAATTGCTGGTTAATCGTCGTTACTTTCGGGACATTATCACAGGAAGGGGAAAATTTGTGCAACAAAACAGGCATTGCTCAACACATAAGTTTCTAATGTCCAAATCTTATGAAGTAATGAGAGAGAGCGATGCTCGTGTTCAAGGGTCGCTCCTTGAATCCTGTCTCTGACGTTCTTTCAATTTAACGCAGTCATCCTTATCTTCTATAACACCCAACGATCGATGACGGCTGACCGCCACAGCCATGGAATCTGAACCGCGTCAAATTCCCGCAAACTGGGTAACCAACAGTGCTCCCGTAAGACGACAACATGCATCCAAAACGCCATTGAACATCGAGCCACTCAACCAAGAAGAACGAGCGGAATAGCAACCTTTGTACAGTAACTTAGACTTCATAAAGGCCTTTACAGTCGATATATCATTCTGTGACGTGTAAGTATAACAAATCGCACCAGTAATAACGTGTATTTGTAAATCTTCAATGTGCCATTGGCTTGAAACGGCATACTCTCATAATACGCACGTTACGATACGGAATTACGGAATCCAATACGGTGTTTCCAAAGCACACTACATTGAACGTTAACGAAAGTCAGTAGCAGTTCCCGGGGTTCTTTAATGACTGTGTGTTAACTCAAAATGACGTCATGTTCGTACAAAGTGCCGTGAGTTGTCAGTTTCTCTCCGCGTCAGGTGTTTGAAACCTTCGCGAACGTTTAGTGTAACTGTCAGGCAGCCAATGCGCATGCGCAGAGAATTACTGTTTAGCGTTAATACATTTGGCCGCCTTCAGTTTGTCACGTGTGTCCGTTGTGTGTTTTTCCGTGTTTGTATTACTAGTATGGAGGAACTTCAGATTAAGATTACAAAGCCTGTTAGACTGTAATTCAAACGCGAAAGCCAGGGAACTGATTAGCCAGCCTCGGGAGCATGTACATAACGTTTTAATGTTTACGGAAGATGACTCCACTCAGGGGAAGCAATCCGACTCAGCATATTCAACTGAGAGCCGACGTGGCCTCGGGAGCTTGTACATAACGTTTTAATGTTTACGGAAGATGACTCCACTCAGGGGAAGCAATCCGACTCAGCATATTCAACTGAGAGCCGACGTGGCCACAGACATTTCTCCTACCAGTATCCAGAAAATTAAAAGGGAAGGCAGGCTATCGGAGTCTGGCGGAGGTAGGAAATTTGTAACTCCAGAGGAGAAAGGAAATTTGCAACTCCAGATAAAAAATGTAAACGCAAAACAACTGTTGACATTGATAGTTTTGATGAGGCCGTTGTTAGGAGATCGTTTACAACTTTTACCTGACCGAAAAATGAGTGGCTACAGAGGAAGGAATTAAAGAGGAATTGAAAGAAGCTGTAGACTTTCATGGCAATAGCACTACTGAAAGGCGGTTGTTAAAGAAATTAGGAATCCGCCGGGAAAAAATCAAGCAGGCTCATATTATTAGAGAGAAGCGACATTCGAGAAAAAAGTATTGCGTTTTTGAAGGCTTTGTTTACGTTGATGAAACTTCCAACTGTGAAAACATGGACAAACAATACAACCCACAGTTTCCTCAAACCGGTGTCGAAGGGATAACACATAAGAATAACTCATGCATGCAGTGAAAATGGCTTTATTCCTAATGCGCTTGTCATGTGGAAGACAAATCAAACGACGGGAGATTATCACAACCACATGAATCACCACAACTATGAAAAATTGTTTACAGAAAAGGTGATTCCTTATTTAAAACCTGACTCTGTACTAATTCTTGACAGTGCTCTATATCACATAGTAAAGCGCCAACGTCCAGTTCTACTAAAGACCGTAACGGAAAGTGGCTAACGCTTCTAGGAACGTTTCCGCAACGTAACATCCGTGAGACATTTGCGAGAGGAGAAATTTAATTTGGTGACTAAATAGGACTGGATTCTAACATCCCAATTACAGAAACCCTAATAAACAGCCCTTTGGTGTAAAAGAAGTAGGAAAATTAGTCATCCTTACACTGACTGCAGCTACAGACGACAAAATTTAAACTTTTCATAATTTGATCAACAGGAATGTCATGTGATTAACAATTTTTATCATGAAATAGAGACTGAATGAAAGAATATGATAGGGTACGTAACAAAAATATCAAAGAAGGAATGGCAAAATAATTAATAACGAAGGTTAAAGCCCAGATGGTAAATTGGCCAAAGATAACATTTACCACAGAAGAGAGTTGTAGCCGCTCCGAAAAGGAAGTTCGATGTGACTACAACGTAACTCCGAAATGGAAAAGTTAGCTTCAGTTGCTATCTAGTCGCTCTCTAGTACTATTGCGATAGTAGCTTGCATGTAAGCGCTACTAGATTGTTTTAAGCTAATCGGAAGTTTGATAGTTTTACGATATAGACTGAAGTATTATTCAGAAGTCATACGACAGCAAAGTAATCTTTAGCAAGACAAGATACGGAGATTCGCGACGAAATTAAATCGTATGAGGACATTGAAAAAGGAAGATCGCCGACAGAAAAACAATTATTAGTCTCGAGTAGGTAACAGACAAACGCAAACACGAACAACGTACAATTGCGCCCAGTTGTCAGAAGTTGACGTCAACGAAAGGATTACTGTTGCAAACGGAAGCAATTCCTAGTGCGTGCTCAGCGTAGGGACAATTAATTACAAGAAACAATAAAATTGGATTCAAACTTTAATTGTTCGTGTCGCCTACATAATTGAATAGACAGTATCATGTGTATTAGTGAAAAGTGAATTCATGATTATTTAACAGTGAACAATCATCTATTTGTCCCAAGATTGCGACGCATTCTGAACATTGCTTAAGTATACGTTATCTCTGGAATTACGTAGTGTAGTTAGTTATTGAACACGCGACGTAGCGACGTCTTGATGACGGAACAACAATTCATTAACTTACATCCTCGCAATTCCATAATGTGGCCGCGACTTGGGTGATGGATTGAAGATTCAAGACTATATTATTAATAATCAACATCCATTATCTAACCGGACATAACAAAAACGAGAACTACAGTTAGCCAGTTCGCGCAAGATGAAAGTCTGTCGCGGACTCACAACAAAAGCAAACTGATGGTCATTATTTCAGGTCATCGCGTCATCGAGTGGTGCAATTGCCGCGTTTATCAGCGAAGAAGCAAGAGCGGCTTACACATTCTGACGCGCTGCTCTATCGAAATATTGAAATTAATCACGAAAGACAACGTGCTGACATGAAGAAGGTTTCCAACCGATTTCTCATACAGAAACAGCAGTTGACCGGCGTCGCCTGGTGAAACGTTGTTGTGATGCCTCGTGTAAGCAGGAGAAATGCGTACCATCACGTTTCCGACTTCGATAAAGATCGGATTGTTGCCTATCGCGAATACGGTTTATCGTATCGGGACATTGCTGCTCGCATTGGTCGAGATCCACTGACTGTTAGCAGAATATGGAATCGGTGGCTTCAGGAGGGTAATACGGAACGCCGTGCTGGATCCCAACGGCCTCGTATCACTAGCAGCCGATATGACAGGCATCTTATCCGCATGGCTGTAACGGATCGTCCAGCCACGTCTCGATTCCTGAGTCAACGGATGGGGGCGTTTGCAAGACAACAACCATCTGCACGAACAGTTCGACGACGTTTGCAACAGCATGGACTATCAGCTCGGAGACCGTGGCTGCGGTTGCTCTTGACGCTGCATCACGGGACAGGAGCGCCTGCGATGGTGTACTCAACAACAAACCTGGGTGCACGAATGGCAAAACATCATTTTTTCGGATGAATCCAGGTTTTGTCTACAGCATCACGATGGTCGCATCCGTATTTGGCGGTATCGCAGTGAACGCATATTGGAAGCGTGTATTCGTCATCGCCATACTGCCGTACCACCCGGCGTGATGGTATGGGGCGCCATTGGTTGCACGTATCGGTCACCTCTTGTTCGCAATGACGGTACTTTTAACAGTGGACGTTACATTTCAGATGTGCTACGACCCGTGGCTCTACCCTTCATTCGATCCCTGCGAATCCCTACATTTCAGCAGGATAATGCACGACCGCATGTTGCAGGTCCTGTACGGTCCTGTACTGTGGTATCGTCTTTAAGCTGCATGGGCAGCGGTACTTGTACACGCCATCTGTTTGACTCAATGCCCAGGCGTATCAAGGCCGTTATTACGGCCAGAAGTGGTTGTTCTGGGCACTGATTTCTCAGGATCTATGCACCGAAATTGCGTGAAAATGTAATCACATGTCAGTTCTAGTATAATATATTTGTCCAATGAATACCCGTTTATCATCTGCATTTCTTCTTGGTGTAGCAATTTTAATGGCCAGTAGTGTACTAGTGACAGGGTGGCGTTGTCTTGAGCGACGGACGCCGTTCCACGTCGTACCGACTGAGATAACCATCACCGCCTTGTAGTGTCAACGCGGATGCCACAGTTGCGACGTGCGAACACATTAGGAAAATTGAACTCGAATGCATGCAGCAAGAAATCGCTTTCGACCTTGAAATAGATACAATAATAAGTTTAGGTGGTGTAGATAGTGATATCGGAAGTGATTACGGTGATTCCCACTGTGAAGATGATGGAGAACCGAGCTGCCTGAGAGTGACTGAAGGGGAGTACTCCCAGCCAATGTTTTCTGTTCAGCGCGGCCGTTCTCTCTGTGACGTCACTCAGGCCTGGCGCGCAGTGTACTTGCCGGGGTAAGCAGCCGCCCTGTCCCGCCCGGCCCATACGACTCGAGGCCGGCCGCCACCTCGCGACGCCTCTTCCAGCCGCGGCCACCTGCGCCGTCCCCTCCCCTCCTTCCCTCACCCCTCCCCCTCCCCTTCCCACACCTTGCCAATCGCGTGTCTGGCGGGTGCGCCGTCGCCACGGGGCGCGACGACTTTAACGTAATATCCGGGTGCGCCGGTTTCGCCGCCTACAGGAAATGAAGCCATTCATCGCTGGCGCGCACCCTACCGCCGCGCCGCCCCTCTCACACGCAAAATTCCTCCTCCCCCCCCTCCCATTCTGGCCACGTGCGCACCGTGCAAGCTCGTGACGCACGCACTAGACGCGATCAGACCGCCCACTTACAATCGGCGCCCACTCCACGACTTCAAACCTCAGCTGAGGGTCATCTGCGTCATGCAGTATCAGCATACAGGTTGTAGGCTTTCCTCTCTAAACGAGAAACTCCTGTTGTGACGCTTTACTAACAAGGAGAGGCCACAACGTTTGGAACGCGGATTTACTACAAACTTCGTACACTCGTAGTACTCCATGAGGACAACACCATGTGTAAGCAGTAGCGCGTACTTCTCAAGCGTTACTGAGAAAATCACGAGATAACTTCGGTCGTCAAATACACTCCTGGAAATTGAAATAAGAACACTGTGAATTCATTGTCCCAGGAAGGGGAAACTTTATTGACACATTCCTGGGGTCAGATACATCAGATGATCACACTGACAGAACCACAGGCACATAGACACAGGCAACAGAGCATGCACAATGTCGGCACTAGTACAGTGTATATCCACCTTTCGCAGCAATGCAGGCTGCTATTCTCCCATGGAAACGATAGTAGAGATGCTGGATGTAGTCCTGTGGAACGGCTTGCCATGCCATTTCCACCTGGCGCCTCAGTTGGACCAGCGTTCGTGCTGGACATGCAGACCGCGTGAGACGACGCTTCATCCAGTCCCAAACATGCTCAATGGGGGACAGATCCGGAGATCTTGCTGGCCAGGGTAGTTGACTTACACCTTCTAGAGCACGTTGGGTGGCACGGGATACATGCGGACGTGCATTGTCCTGTTGGAACAGCAAGTTCCCTTGCCGGTCTAGGAATGGTAGAACGATGGGTTCGATGACAGTTTGGATGTACCGTGCAATATTCAGTGTCCCCTCCACGATCACCAGAGGTGTACGGCCAGTGTAGGAGATCACTCCCCACACCATGATGCCGGGTGTTGGCCCTGTGTGCCTCGGTCGTATGCAGTCCTCATTGTGGCGCTCACCTGCACGCGCCAAACACGCATACGACCATCATTGGCACCAAGGCAGAAGCGACTCTCATCGCTGAAGACGACACGTCTCCATTTGTCCCTCCATTCACGCCTGTCGCGACACCACTTGGAGGCGGGCTGCACGATGTTGGGGCGTGAGCGGAAGACGGCCTAACGGTGTGCCGGACAGTAGCCCAGATTCATGGAGACGGTTGCGAATGGTCCTCGCCGATATCCCAGGAGCAACAGTGTCCCTAATTTGCTGGGAAGTGGCGGTGCGGTCCCCAACGGCACTTAGTAGGATCCCACGGTCTTGGTGTGCATCCGTGCGTCGCTGCCGTCCGGTCCCAGGTCGACGGGCACGTGCACCTTCCGCCGACCACTGGCGACAACATCGATGTACTGTGGAGACCTCACGCCCCACGTGTTGAGCAATTCGGCGGTACGTCCACCCGGCCTCCCGCATGCCCACTATACGCCCTCGCTCAAAGTCCGTCAACTGCACATACGGTTCACGTCCACGCTGTCGCGGCATGCTACCAGTGTTAAAGACTGCGATGGAGCTCCGTATGCCACGGCAAACTGGCTGACACTGACGGCGGCGGTGCACAAATGATGCGCAGCTAGCGCTATTCGACGGCCAACACCGTGGTTCCTGGTGTGTCCGCTGTGCCGTGCGTGTGATCATTGCTTGTACAGCCCTCTCGCAGTGTCCGGAGCAAGTATGGTGGGTCTGACACATCGGTGTCAATGTGTTCTTTTTTCCATTTCCAGGAGTGTATATGCCGGCACGGTAGCTTAGCGTGTTCGGTCAGAGGGTAACGTGCCCTCTGTAATATAAAAACTGAGTTAACAGATCAACAACGAACTTAAATGGATGTCTTACGACGTCCGCACCAGCAGATGCAACGAACTAAAGTGAACAAAATGAAAATTTAAAAAAAAGGGGCTGTGTGCTCTCAATAATAAAAAAAACTGAGTCAAGGAATCGACGATCAACTTGAACAGATGTCTTGTGACGTTCGCCCAAAACAAACGCAATGAACTATATCGAACAAAATAAAAAAAAGAAACTGATTAGCGTCCAAGCCCCGTAATCGCTGGATCGATGCATCGAGTCGCGTTCGTCAGGTTTTTTTTTCATTTCTAACACAGTCATTTTCTTTACTATTTATATTACAATTGATATAATGGGAAAAGTACGTGTAATCGGATGAACTTTTATTAAATTTACAATGTTGTTTGGCAGTCTACAAATTTTTATTATCACAAATAGTATAATATTCATAGCTATCGACTAGTAAACGACCACACGCTTAAACGTGATACTGAATATGTATGCTTGTCCGTGTCTTCAAAACTGTTCGTATTCAATCGAAGGAGAACGAGAAATTGCTTCTCGTGAACACGCTATTAAAATACACTCGATACTGCATGACAAATTATCAGGGACGATATTTAAGGAAATGCTGCGTTATGCATGGTTTGCTTCCATATTATTGGCTGAAAGAAAGGTTTTTGAACATGTTAACGAGGTTTGTTTTTCCACGGAAAACCTCAAAAAACTTTGCATATGCGGAAACATACTGTTTATTCAATGCCGTTTAACTTTGTTTTCCATGTTTTTACGAAAAATATCATCCTGCAACTTGTACTCATAATGGCGAAGGTGACGATTAATTGTACATCTTTTAAAAGCCGTCTGAGCCGGTCAAAACTTGGAGGTAACAAGTCGTTTCGGGTTCCTTCCAGATATAAGGGATTTCTCAAATCACGGACAAGCATACATATTCAGTATCACTTTATGCGTTTGGTCGATACTAGTCGATAGTGGTGAACATTATACTATTCGTGATAATAAAAATTTGTAGACTGACAAATAACATTGTAAATTTAATAAAAGTTCATCCGATTACGCGTATTTTTCTCATTATATCAACTGTAATATAAATAGTAAAAAAAATGACTGTGTTAGAAATGAAAAAAAACTGACGAACGCGACGCGATGCCTCGATCCAGCGATTACGGGTCTTGGACGCTTACTTTTTTTTTTTTTCCTTCGATATAGTTCGTTGCATTTGGTATGGACGGCCGTCACAAGACATCTGTTCAAGTTGATCGTTGATTCCTTGACTGAGTTTTTTTTTTATTATAGAGAGCACGCAACCCTCAGACCGAACACGCTGAGCTACCGTGCCGGCAAATATTCAACGACCGAAATTATCTTGCAATTTTCTCAATAACGCTTGAGAAGTAAGCGCTACTGCTTACACATTTTGTTGTCCTAATGGAGTACTACGAGTGTACGAAGTCTGCAGTAAATCCACGTTCCAAACGTCGTGGCCTCCCCTTGTAAGTCGGAAGCACTAAAGCGCAAGCTGCAGTTCGCGGAGGGTTGCACGTGGAGAGTAACGGTAAATGAATAGCAAAAGTAACTTCTAACAAATTGCACTTGATTCTTCCTAAATAATCAAGTACAGTTTTTCTTACCCATAATCTCTAAAACAATGTCGATATCCCACTTGAATTTCTTCTTCGTAGGCCGTGGTGGATTACCACCGCATCGCTGCTCTAATAATTTGGAGACATACGCTATAAACGATATTCACTTTTTCGACTGGCGCGTAAATTGTGAATGGTTCAATAGCTTTACGAGCAAGTTGTCTGATTGCTACGACAGCAGAACACATATTGAAGGGCTTCAAGCGCCCAGGAATCATGCCTGAGTTACGCGCTAGCTTTTATTTAGTATAATCGGGCAGACGTTTGTAGAGCCTCTTGTCGTGATGGCGGGATAGCGGTTTGCGGCCCAATTATCTGTGATACTATTTGATCAAGTCTGATAAATGTTTCATAACCCGCCCGGTTAGCCTTGCTGTTTAAAGCACAGCTTTCCGGGAGGGAAGGGGCACCTGGTCCCCCACACGAATCCGCCCGGCGTACTCGTGTCGAGGTCCGGTGAGGCGACCAGTCTGTGGATGGTTTATAGGCGGTTTTCCATCTACCTCGGCGAATGCGGGCTAGTTCCCTTTATTCCGCCTCGGCTGCGGAAACAAGTTCTCCACGTACGCATACACCACCATCACTCTACCACGCAAACGTAGGGGTTACGCTCGTCTGGTGTGAGACGTTCTGGGGGGGGGGGGGGGGGGGGAGCGAACCGCACAATACCCCTGGGTTTAGTGTGGAGCGGCGGAGGGGTGAAGTGGACTGCGATAGTCGTCGTGGGGTTGTGGACGGGACGGAGCTGGCTGGCTGGCTGATTTGGTGGAGCAGACCAAACAGCGAGGTCATCGGTCTCATCGGATTAGGGAAGGATGGGGAAGGAAATCGGCCGTGCCCTTTCAAAGGAACCATCCCGGCATTTGCCTGAACCGATTTAGGGAAATCACGGAAAACCTAAATTAGGATGGCCGGACGCGGGATTGAACCGTCGTCCTCCGGAATGCGGAGCCTCTCCGTCGTTCCTAGGCCCCCGGTTAACATACAATACAATACAATACAATACAAGGTTTTTTAGCTGAGTTTCTCTTACAAGCCTCTTTAAAATGCCACAGAAAAAGTATGTAGTTCCATTATAAAAGAAAAAAAGCCGGTGTCGTTATACGGCTGCTATACAAGATAAAAAATATTTAACAAACGTCGGGAAATTCGCCATGTTGTACATTATAAACTGACGAAATTTGCACCTCGATATACATTCTGGACATATTTGGGGTGGGCCGTCGTAACTGTCTCAATCTGTTGATACAGGGTGTTTCAGAACAGATGTTACAGACTTTTAGGAGAGACAGATTACTCCTCGACGATGGAAAATCGCCACTACCTGGCTTGGTGGTGGCGACACGAAACACGTTAAAGCAAGGATACGAACAGGGTGAGGAAACATGTTTCTTATGCTCAGTACAGTAGCAACCAAGAAATAAGAACAAAAACATACAGAGATCGTCATTAAAGAAAGCGTTCGAAATTTCAACCCCAGATCGTGTTGCACGGCTCACACCTCCGGCGCAGATGTTCTGGAAAGTTCCCAGCAGCTGCCGTGATGCGTGCAACAAGTTCTTCAGCACTAATTAACATTGTCTGGTTCTCTTATTTCTTGACTTCTGCTGTACTAAGTATAATAAACATTTTTTCTCATCCTGTTCGTGTTCCTCCTTCCTTGTGTTTTGTGTCGGCACTACCGTACAAGGAAAGCGTTTCCTACAATGTATTGCTACATGATTTTCCATCGTCTCTCACGTGCTACATTTCATTCTGTAATATTTAAAACAGGGAGAGAGAGACAAAAAAATTCCGTCAACACCGGTTGTGCTTTCTTATTATTTTAGATGAAATTTTCAACTAACCGGGTAAGTTCGTGTTGCAGGAGAACTACAATAAGTGTGATTGCAACAACGGAGACTTCGATATTTTGCCGTCACACTAGCTCAGATCATCCTGTAGTTCGGCTAACCAAATACACAAGTCAAGGTAGAAATATAAGGATGCTTCAAGACAAGCTCTCTGCAATTGTACCTAAACAACGTCGCGAATTGCACGACTTGTAAGGTATCTCTTCTGTTCAAGCCACGTTTTATTTCCTTATTTTCCACTGTTACAATTTTGTATTGTCTCTACAGATATCGTGTAGCATTCGATGAATAAAGTGGTACTGCACGGGGCACACAGTCAGGGTAAGATTTCAGTTCCCACACTCGCTGACGGAGCCGATCGACCACAGACGTTGCCAGTGGACGATGGTATGCGGCGCTCTGTCTAGACACGAGAACAACCGTTGCGTCAGCAGCGAGGTATGTTCGTGTTTCAAATTCTGGAATATTCCATTCGTCTTCCCTGGTGAAGGAATTTCGGAAAACTGCGTTCAATAACTCCGCTTTAGCGGCACAGTCGTCGATAACAGTACCATCGGCACTGCGCAGCGAAGGTATTGACTGCGTCTTGCCGCTTGTGTACTTTACATACGACCAGAATTTCTTCGGATTTTCTACCAAATTTCGAGACAATGTTTCGTTGTGGAACCTATTAAAGGCATCTCGCATCGAAGTACGTGCCAAATTTCGCGCGTCTGTAAATTTTAGCCCATCTTCGGGATTTCGCGTTCTTCTGAACTTCGCATGCTTTTTCCGTTGCCTCTGCAACAGCGTTCGGACCTTTTTTGTGTACCACGGGGGATCCGTTCCATCTCTTACCAATTTATGAGGTATGAATATCTCAATTGCTGTTGCTACTATATCTTTGAATTTGAGCCACATCTCGTCTACATTCGCATAGTCAGTTCGGAGGGAATTTAAATTGTCTTTTAGGAAGGCTTCTAGTGGCACTTTATCCGCTTTTTTAAATAAAATTATTTTGCGTTTGTTTCTGATGGATTTGGAAGAAATGGTATTGAGCCTAGCTACAATGACCTTGTGATCACTAATCCCTGTATCAATCCACCAACAATACGAGACTGGATAGAAGTACACAAATTACTCTCCGCCACACACCGTCACGTGGCTTCCGGAGTATGGATGTAGATGTAGAATATTGAACATTGGTTTAGATATGAAGACGATGTAATGTATTTTGGACTGGCACCTACAGACAACTCTGTACATTTCTAGTACATCTAAAGTTCAATACCGAAAACATATTGTTCAACGTGGAACTTGGTGAAACATCCATTAATTTCTCGGGTCTTAACATAGACAGCAGTACAAATACACATTGTTTCAAAATGTGCGGAAAAGCTTCAACAACCGACTCTGTAATACACCTCGTTCACAACAAAATGGTTCAACTGGCTCTGAGCACTATGGGACTTAACATCTATAGTCATCAGTCCCCTAGAAGTTAGAACTACGTAAATCTAACTAACCTAAGGACAGCACACAACACCCAGTCATCAAGAGGCAGAGAAAATCCCTGACCCCGCCGGGAATCGAACCCGGGAACCTGGGCGTGGGAAGCGAGAACGCTACCGCACGACCACGAGCTGCGGACTGTTCACAATATCCAATAAGACATGCTTCCTACCATTCTACGGTGCATCGCTTAATATCCATACCAGTGGCAAAACAGAATTTCCAAACTGAAGTACACACAGTTTAATTTATTGCATCTAGCAATATGGCTGACATAGATAGCAACATTGTACGTATGGAACAAATAAGAAAGATCTTGTCTACATTTATGTCCCTCTGCAATGAAAGTCATAACTAAAGTCGATTAGCATACTTTTCCATAGATAGGGTAATCATTGAACACATTAACCATGACGCTCAAATTCTGCAATTATAAAACTTCATTTTACGTAAGAAGCAACACAGCTCATATCTTAATCAACAGCAACGATAAGGCAGATTTATTAAGCGATACTGGGGTTTATAAAACCATTTGCAGTGAACGTACGAATTACTGACGTAAACGTTTCCTGAGAACTGTTTTGTGTTGTATGTTAACCGGGGACCTAGAAACGACGGAGAGGCTCCGTCCCCGCCTCAGCCGCAGTGGTCCGCAACCCCACGACGACTACCGCAGTCCACTTCACCCCTCTGCCGCCCCACACCGAACCCAGGGTTATTGTGTGGTTCGGCCCCCGGTGGACCGCCCAGGAAATGTCTCACACAAGACGAGTGCCCTATTTTTTGGTGGGAGAGTAATGGTGGTGTACGCGTACGTGGAGAACTTGTTTGCGCAGCAATCGGCGACATAGTGTAGCTGAGGCGGAATAAGGGGAACCAGCCTGCATTCGCCGAGGTAGATGGAAAACTGCCTAAAAACCATCCACAGACTGGCCAGCTCACCGGACCTCGACGCGCGTCCGACGGGCGGATTCGTGCCGTGGACCAGGCCCTCCTTCCCACACCGTAAAGCCGTGTATTAGACTGCTCGGCTAACCGAGCGGGCCCTTCCTGGGTATAGTCATATCAAAGTTTCAGCCACGATTACAGTGGCCGTCTTTTGTGTCTACTACTGTGCTTTAGCTCTGTGGAGTCGCTTATATTTTGTGATTGCTTGTGACTGAGCATGAGGTGACGTTTTACTTTTAAAAAGGTCGTTGTTATGATTGGTTACTTGTGGCGGAAAGAGCGGGAACTTTGCTACAATAGGTTGCTATGGTGGAGGGAGTGGGGATCAGCTGTTGATTCTTGCTTTTTGTTTTACCTGCTGTCTGGTGCTCATCGGCGAATAAGACATGGGCTTCTGTTTTCCTCCTGGTGGACGGAGTTACTTGCTGGCAGCACTCGCGTCACGTGTTGCTGGTGCGGCCTGCTGGACTCTGGAGGGCTGGCAGCCAGGATGGGGCAAGCCTGTATTCATCGGTTTGTTCATGTTGTTAGGGTGTTTTATTATTTGTATGGCTTCTTTGGTCGTGCATTTCTTCAAAGCCGCTGCTTAAGTAGTACGCGTTTGTCATTGATTTTTTTCCCCGTTGCCGCAGTCATGCCGTTGTTCGGCCACTGCAGACTTTCTGGTACCACCCCAGACGAAAGTAGCGCTCATGTTCTCGTATGCGCGTTGCTTTGCCTGCCGGTCTGTCCGATGTATACTTCTCCACACACATTCCACGCTTGCACACGCCTGCAGTGTGTAAAGCGTCTATCTCGTCCTTTGTGGAGACTAGATTCGTGCACCACCTGTTGGTTTGTGGTCTCCATCGCCTGCCACGGTAATGATGCATGATACCCATACTAACAAACCCCATCTCTCTCTGGCATAATCATTCCTTCGATGAAAGCGGCGGGGAGTGGCACCGTGGGGGATATAAGCTCGCGACATATGTTCGTCAACTTGGAAGCCAATATACACTGAAAAGTTCTATAAAACTCCACGCGGAGTCCTTGGGAGCCAGGAGATACGTTCGACGCTACTTTATATATGGCGTCGATAACCGTGAGGTTTATTAAAAAAATTCCGGAACTTGATCCAGAAATTTTTCTACGCTTGTCTTTTACTTATTGTGCATGGTCTCCTTCGATATACTCTCCTCCGCAATTGACACACAATTTTGCTGGAACCCGCGAAACGCCATCTGAGAATTTTCTTTTATCTCGTCTGTCGTTGTCGGTCCTCGTCCTTTCAAACTCTCATCATCATAACCGTATACACACATCTCATCATCTGTTATGATTGTGTTAAGGAACATCTCGTTCTCATTTGCTCGATCCAGAAGCTCTTCACAGACTGCGAAGCGAAGGTCGTTCTGGTCTTGACTCACGACCTTTGGGACCAGCTTGGCGGCCACACGAAACACTCCAAGATGCTGTTTCAGGATTCGGTGACATGACCCAACTGAAATGTTGCGTTCTTCTGCAGTCATCTTCGTTTGGAACGCACAATTTCGTTGACGTTCCTAACATGAACGTCGTCGATAGACGGTGGGTCATCTTTAACTTCCATCCGGTCATTTTTAAACCGTTTGAACCATTCGTAACACCGAGTACGGCTTAAGCACTCATCATCGTGGGATTCCTGCATCATGTAGTATGTCTCTGTAAAGGTTTTCTTGAGTTTCACGAAACATTTAATACAGACGTATTGCTCCTAGATCTCGGCCATCTCGAAATTCGCAAACTGTGCGACAGAACGTTGTACTCAATACAGCACTGAACAATAACTAGCACACATACAACACTGCAACTTCTGTCCATTATAATTATCCGGGCTATTATGCCGTGGTCGGTTGATGAATTCTGTGTCAATTCCCAACGTTTCGTCCCCGTCTGCGGAGGACTGACTGACTGTCAGTAGCGAGCCAGTGGGTGTGTTGTACCTTCCATCCAGTTACAGACCCCCTTGAAGATGTCCTCCGCAGACGGGAACGAAACGTTGGGAACTGACACAGAATTCATCAACCGACCACGGCATAACAGCCCGGATAATTATTATGGACATGAAATTTCCGGCCGTGAAAGTCTACATTTTAGTAACTGAAACTTCTGAGAGTTACACCTTAAATACAAGACTGTGTATACCACTGGCGCGAAATTACTAATGTTCCGGAATTTTTTGAACGGACCTCGTACTTCTTCCGTAATTTCTGCTTGTAAGTCCTGTGGAACAGTGCCGTAACTAATCGTGAGACATGTCATCATTGGGTCGGAACATTGAAGCGATTACAGTGGTGTGTAATGTTCGAAGAAGGCTTCAACAATACGGCGCTGCATGGCGAGGCGGTGTGATGGTCAGTATGAGCTTCCGCCATCGTTGTCTGCGTTCTCGAATGACGTGCTACATGGTGGGCCGTTCAGTTGCTGATCTGTCTTGTGTTCGCGATCGTCCGTTCTAGGTGTCGGCGCATATGGACTACCATCTGTGTCTTCACACGGTGGAGTGTCATTCGCCAACGACGGTGATATAAAGATCTAGGGCATGTCGCTTCGGAGCCGACATCTCGCGACCGTAAGTAATCAAGATTCTTCATAGGACTGGCATGGCTCAATTCAATTACCGAGTGTTCGATGTAGGGTACGTTGGGAGGCGGTCGAACTGCATGCGTCCTCGATGGCGCGCCGACAATTCGGAGAAGCGAGATGAGCGAGGTTTAACTTCCAGGAATGGCGACCGCGCCACAGCCGCTGGCCACGAAGAGTGACGGAACACATATAGGCCTCGGATCTGAGAAGGCTATAGGTCAGATATCCACGTCGCCCGCTGTTGCCGCGAGAGAACGGGAGACGTAAATCTTACAATGCGAGTAGACGAGAGACTCGTAAAATGTGTCAATCTCGGCCGATGTCCATGGACATTTCCCTAAGTATCTACCAGTTGGTGATAGCTGATGAGCACCCCACGTTTGGGCCACGGTGAATGGTGCGGCAACTCGTCCTTGGGCGTCTGTACTATACTGAAATCACCATCTAACACCAAGTCGTCATATATGCCCTGCAACAGCGATGCTATTCCTTCCGCAAAGAAGAATGATCGTTCGTGAGATCGATTTATTCCGGAAGGGACGTACACATTCATAAGCTGGATGCCTAGCACCGTTACAACCATTGCTCTAGCGTCGGGGAGATATCTTTCTTGATCCGCCTCGAGACCCTTGAAACGTCTCTGTAAAGTCGTTTCATAAGACGCTTGTCGAATTCGGTACAACTTATTCCCTTTACTACTTGATTTTTGCTCAATTCATGAACTCTTCTAGGAAGACTGAGCACTCAAATAAGACCTATTTATTGAATATTATATGCGTGTTTTAATGTGGGGTTTCGGTTTTGTTTTGTGGGAAAGGCTGAGTTGCTGGGAGCAGACGATGTTGCTTCTCGTTCGAAGGAGAGCACAGGATGACCAACATACGTTTCCAGTACCTGAACAGAGAAGTTTGCCCGTCTTAGTCGAAGGCTGTTTTTGTGTCTGAGGTTGGTGACGGAGGGCTACCCCTCTGGCAGCTTCCGCTGCACGGGGAGCTGGGTAATATCGAAGGAGAAAGGGCACTCTTCGGTGAACGCTTGGTGAGTACGGATCGTAGCTCTTAAGGGGATTTAAGGTGATAAGAAGCAGGTTGAGTTAGGACTTCATTATGTTTAACTGTTGAAATACTTAAGAATTTCATCTTAACTGAAGTGTGTGAAGCGAGTTATCTTTCCGAATGTGCCATAATTATATTGCTTTAAATAAGCAATTTTTGGTGTTTGAGTTAGAAGTGTGGAAGTTACTTTGTTCATTTTGAACACGATGGAGTAGAATTTCAAACGGTAAATTTGATTAGGAAAAGCTGGTTAGGATCACTTCAACCGTGCGTGTGTGTAATACTGTGTCGGAGCGAGTATGATTTTTAATGCTATGTTTTGTGGAAGTTGCTTTTGTCTTTGTGTGTCGATTTTGTGCCACGTGTTTGGTAATCAATGACCCTTCTGGTTCACCAGGCACCGCAGTAGGTTTTATTTTAACAGTTTGCTTGTTTAATGAGCTACAATTTCTACAAGAATATCTGTTCTTTCGTGCGCTTTCTACAAAGCAGCAAACAGTTTGAGTCAGAATGCACCACGTGCTGTAGTTCGGCCGTTTGCAAAGCAGCAGAGGCAGTTACTATGTTAAATAATTATCGCACAGCCTTGTGTATTGGTTAAACCTCTGTCCAGGATAGTGCACGCGTAGAATCGTAATGCAAATCTCACTGAGATATTTTTATGGTATTAAGGCAAAGGAGATGATAGTATAATTGTCTCCCACCCCCGTCTTCTCTGTTTCTTCTAGCTCTAGTTAAATTGTGCTCTGTTTCACTCTCACGTAATTCTTACTTAAATATTTCGAGTCAGGCACCATTTCATTGTAGTTAGTATGTGCAACCAAATATTTATTTACAATAAATAATCTACGTGTAAGATAAATTATTTGGTGTCGATCTTACCCACTTACTCCGATTTCCAATCTTGAATTAATCAAATTGCTTCATGCACGACATGGAGTGCTATTTATCTGGCTGCTTAAAGAAATTTGCGTACTTCTAATCAAATTATTAAAGTAATTAAACTAATAATTTTCCAGCTCGGTTTTTTTCTAAATTGTTATGAAGGATTTGGGCTGGTGGCGACCCTAATTTCTGAATTTTTATCATTATTTGTGTGAGAGAAGCAGCTAGAAATGCGAGATAACGTATATGGCTCGATGAGCAACGTCGTAAACATAGTAATACGTTACACCCTCCCTGAGGAGAACTGCAACACTGCTGTTAGCTGACGGAGCTTGGGACACATGAGTCGTGTTACCATACGAACCAGGGAAATCGTCGACGTAGACCTCTTGGAGAAAGACATTGTCTATGTCAACTTCATGCTTGTCCGAATGATGTTAACGTTGATGGCCGCTAAGCGATAGTTCTGCAGATCTTCTCACCAATGGGGACCGCCGTCAGCGTTCCCATAAGTGTGTGGCCTGTCATCTGCAGGCTGTGTCCGCGCTACTTGCAATGGGCCGAGCTGTGTGAGGAGATACTTCTCTCCTCATCCACTGGGCAGTCGAACAGTCTTCTTCGTTGTCATCCGCCCAAGGGCCATGAGTTAACCGAGGCTGTGGCAGGGCGCTTGTGAGCTGGGTGAGCAAAGCTGAAACCGCGATCATTTCCTGCGTTGTAGCGGTGATGGGTGCTGCCTTATGATCTGTTACCCTAGGGACTGGAAAGGGCTGTGTCGAAGTCAGGGAAAGCAGCCAGTGAGGTCGACCCTGTGTCATCCATGTTCCCTGTGTCGGCAGCTGTCCGATCGTCAACCGCGGTATACGTCCACAGGAGGCACTCATCGGAGGGTGTACGGCGTCGCTTAGTATGTTTGCTCGGTGATCTCTGCTTGCGGAGGTAGGTTTCCGCGTCCGAATGAGTGTATAGTTCCTTCACCACATCCTCCTCAGTGGGAGAGGCAGAGGTCTGTAAACTCTAGTACTGAGTTCCATTCTTTCATCCGGATGTCCCTCTGAAGTTGCTGGGCGACATCCCCGAATCTGTGACGGCCCTGTCATGGTGCTGGACAATCTTAAGCTTCCTACAATTGTGGATTCTGATGTTCCCTGTCTTCCAAGTGTTCCTCCGTCAGCCATGATGGTCGAACGCGTCACCCCCTGTGTTACTCAGGGGGAGGGCTGTAGTCGTAGCGGAGTGGCGCCGAGTCACATAGGAGGATATGTATAAGCCGACGTTGAATACACGTCGAACGTAAATGACCTTCCTGGCCGCAAGCAGAACAAGTACGTGGCTGTCCATTGAATATGACGATTGCTCAATATCCACCTACGACTAGGTAGGACGGCACGTGTACTGTTAATTCAATTTATACTTGTCGTACGGCGTCGAGAACCGGTTACATCTCGACGGTGTTCCATAATTGTGCCACGTGGCTAATTACCGTCCCACACAGTCGGAAAGCCGCGGTGACTACGTCCGGCGCCGCTTGAAACGGGAGTTAGAAAACTCGTAGAGTGCGTAATCCTGGCCCCATGTGGCCATCACACTGTTACAACTTACGACTGCTCGCACATCTGCTAACAACAGCGTTACATAATCGCGTCATCGACCGTTTTGACGTAGACGACGCTTCTTTCTTATGGATTGGAGGATACCGACAATTTGAACTTGGTCACGGATGAAAGCGTCCGATTTCGAAAGCTCGTGGTCCTGCTTGGCCGGTTTGGAAGCTGATCTTGATGGTGGTTTTTCTGTAAGAATGAGGCATAGCGACTCAATGTCAACGGACTCTAGTACTAGCTGCGGCGAGAAAGTAAACAAATTACGCTCTCCGCGCGGGAATACCAGAGCGGTCTTGGGCGCTGCAGTCGTGGCTGGTCCCGGCGGAGGTTCGAGTCCTGCCTTGGGCATGGGAGTGTGTTTTTGTCCTTAGGATGATTTTGGTTAAGTAGTGTGTAAGCTTAGGGACTGATGACCTTTAGCAGTTAAGTCCCATAAGATTTTACACACATTTTGAACAATTTAAGCTCGCTCGCGGCTCTGCGGCCGGGGGGCAAACAAGACGTCGTCGCCTTGCACCTGGCGAAGGCAGACTGACCACACAGCTTCGTAGGCGTACGTGTCAGGTGATTTGTGTGTACGCAGAACAAGAACGATCTTATCATACGTCCGTCTGGCACACCTTACGGTACCCTTGTCTTTGATGAACACTCGCCGTCGAGAGCAACGTGCTAGGTTGTATTGGTTTAGGGGTCTCTTTTACGTTATTCGCGTTACCTTGTATTTGTTCACTTCTAAATGGACTCTCGTTTATGATACCATATGGGAATACTGCCCACATCGTCCTGATTTTTTTTACGATAATTCAAGATGATTGATGAACTTTCCTCGGGTGATCATCGGAGTGGTGGCGTCGTCTTGTCGCAACGTTTCCATGAGATTCGTACCCATCATCCTGAAGCGAGGTGTCGGGATGCAGTGCTGCTTATATCTGTATAGTTCCTTGACCGCTATCCTCTTGTGCAGGTGGGCCAATCAGGCGCCTCCGGGAACGGGAGCCGAGCGGTGCGGCCGGTGGTGGGGGCTCACTGGACGGCTCTGGTGCGGGCGTCGCGTCCTGGACGCGGACCCCGCCACCTTCAGACAGGAGCGTTCCTCACGTATCTCACGGAGTCCCACGCTGCGCTAAGTTCAAATCCGCTATCCCGGTTGACGAGGCTGTTGTGGAGATGTATTTCCACTGTCTCCTTGAAGACGGAATCCGTTGGCACTGCACATCTTCTTCGTTTCTTCAAAGTTGCAGGTGTGCCCTCCCTTAATGCTATGCTCTGCTACCGCGGACTTGCAAACGTCCTAAGCGCACGTTTCTGATATGCTGTGGTATACACCGTTGCGTTTGTCTGATATCCTGCCTTGCACATTCTACATCTACATCCATACTCCGCAAGCCACGTGACGGTGTGTGGCGGAGGGTAATTTGAATACCTCTATCCAGTACCGTATTGTTGGTGGAAAGAAAGATTATCGGTATGCCTCTGTGTGGGCTCTAATCTATCTGATTTTATCCTCATGGTCTCTTCGCGAGATAAACGTAGGACGGAGCAATATACTGCTTGACTCCTCGGTGAAGGTATGTTCTCGAAACTTCAACAAAAGCCCCGTACCGAGCTACTGAGCGTCTCTCTTGCAGAGTCTTCCACTGGAGTTTGTCACCTCCGTAACCCTTGCGCGATTGCTAAATGATCCTGTAACGAAGCGGGCTGCTCTCCTTTGGATCTTATCTATTTCTTCTATCAACCGTATCTGATACGGATCACACACCGGTGAGCAGTATTCAAGCAGTGGGCGAACAAGTGTACTGTGACGTACTTCTTTTCTTTTCGGACTGCATTTCCTTAGGAGGTTTCCAATGGATCTCAGTCTGGCATCTGCTTCACCGACGATTAATTTTATATGGTCGTTCCATTTTAAATCACTTTTAATGCCTACTCCCAGATAATTTATGGAATTAACTGCTTCCAGTTGCTGACCTTCTACATTGTAGCTGAATGATAAAGGATCTTTCTTTCTATGTATTCGCAGCACATTACACTTGTCTACACTGAGATTCAATTGCCATTCCCTGCACCATGCGTCAATTCGTTGCAGATCCTCCCTCATTTCAGTACAATTTTCCATTGTTACAAACTCTCAATATACTACAGCATTATCTGCAAAAAGCCTCAATGAACATCCGATGTTATCCACAAGGTCATTTATATATACACTCCTGGAAATGGAAAAAAGAACACATTGACACCGGTGTGTCAGACCCACCATACTTGCTCCGGACACTGCGAGAGGGCTGTACAAGCAATGATCACACGCACGGCACAGCGGACACACCAGGAACCGCGGTGTTGGCCGTCGAATGGCGCTAGCTGCGCAGCATTTGTGCACCGCCGCCGTCAGTTTCAGCCAGTTTGCCGTGGCATACGGAGCTCCATCGCAGTCTTTAACACTGGTAGCATGCCGCGACAGCGTGGACGTGAACCGTATGTGCAGTTGACGGACTTTGAGCGAGGGCGTATAGTGGGCATGCGGGAGGCCGGGTGGACGTACCGCCGAATTCCTCAACACGTTGGGGTGTGAGGTCTCCAAGTACATCGATGTTGTCGCCAGAGGTCGGCGGAAGGTGCACGTGCCCGTCGACCTGGGACCGGACCGCAGCGACGTACGGATGCACGCCAAGACCGTAGGATCCTATGCAGTGCCGTAGGGGACCGCACCGCCACTTCCCAGCAAATTAGGGACACTGTTGCTCCTGGGGTATCGGAGAGGACCATTCGCAACCGTCTCCATGAAGCTGGGCTACGGTCCCGCACACCGTTAGGCCGTCTTCCGCTCACGCCCCAACATCGTGCAGCCCGCCTCCAGTGGTGTCGCGACAGGCGTGAATGGAGGGACGAATGGAGATGTGTCGTCTTCAGCGATGAGAGTCGCTTCTGCCTTGGTGCCAATGATGGTCGTATGCGTGTTTGGCGCCGTGCAGGTGAGCGCCACAATCAGGACTGCATATGACCGAGGCACACAGGGCCAACACCCGGCATCATGGTGTGGGGAGCGATCTCCTACACTGGCCGTACACCTCTGGTGGTCGTCGAGGGGACACTGAATAGTGCACGGTACATCCAAACCGTCATCGAACCCATCGTTCTACCATTCCTAGACCGGCAAGGGAACTTGCTGTTCCAACAGGACAATGCACGTCCGCATGTATCCCGTACCACCCAATGTGCCCTAGAAGGTGTAAGTCAACTCCCCTGGCCAGCAAGATCTCCGGCTCTGTCCCCCATTGAGCATGTTTGGGACTGGATGAAGCGTCGTCTTACGCGGTCTGCACGTCCAGCACGAACGCTGGTCCAACTGAGGCGCCAGGTGGAAATGGCATGGGAAGCCGTTCCACAGGACTACATCCAGCATCTCTACGATCGTCTCCATGGGAGAATAGCAGCCTGCATTGGTGCGAAAGGTGGATATACACTGTACTAGTGCCGACATTGTGCATGCTCTGTTGCCTGTGTCTATGTGCCTGTGGTTCTGTCAGCGTGATCATGTGATGTATCTGACCCCAGGAATGTGTCAATAAAGTTTCCCCTTCCCGGGACAATGAATTCACGGTGTCCTTATTTCAATTTCCAGGAGTGTATTATGAATAGCAACGGTACTACGAAACTCCCTGCGTCACGCCTGAAATCACTCTTACTTCGGAAGACTTCTCTCCATTGAGAATGACATGCTGCGTTGTGTTATCTAGGAACTCTTCAATCCAATCACACAGTTGGTCTGGTAGTCCATATGCTCTTACTTGGTTCATTAAACGACTGTGAGGAACTGTATAAACGCCTTGCGGGAGTTAAGAAACACGGCATCTACCTGGGAACCCGTGTCTATGGCCCTCGTGGACGAATAGCGCGAGCTGGGTTTCACACAATCGTCTTTTTCGAAACCCATGCTGATTCCTACAGAATAGATTTCTAGTCTTCAGAAAAGTCATTATATTCGAACATAATACGTGTTTCAAAATTCTACAACTGATCTACATTAGAGATATAGGTCTATAATTCTACACATCTGTTCGACGTCTCTTCTTGAAAACGAGGATGACCTGTGCCCATTTCCAATATTTTGTAACGCTACACTCTTCTAGAGACCTACGGTACACCGCTGCAAGAAGCGGGGCAAGTTCCTTCGCGTACTCTGTATAAAATCGAACTGGTATCCCATCAGGTCCAACGGCCTTTCCTCTATTGACCGATTTTAATTGTTTTTCTATCCCTCTGTCATCTCTTTCGATATCTACCATTTTGTCATCTGAGAGACAGTCTAGAGAAGGAAATACAGTGCAGCCTTCCTCTGTGAAGCAGCTTTGGAAAAAGACATTTAGTATTTCGGCCTTTAGTCTGTCATCCTCTGTTTCAGTACCATTTTGATCACAGAATGTCTGGACATTTTCTTTTGGTTCACTTACCGCTTTGACATAAGACCAAAATTTCTTAGGATTTTCTGCCAAGTCAGTACATATAACTTTACTTTCGAATTCGTTGAAGGACTCTCGCATAGCCCTCCTCACTAAATTTCGCTTCGTGTAATTTTTGTTTGTCTGCGAGGCTTTGGCTATGTTTATGTTTGTTATGAAGTTCCCTCTGCTTCCGTAGCAGTTTTCTAACTCGGTTGTTGTACCACTGTGGCTATTTCCATCTCTTACGATCTTGCTTGGCACATACTCATCTAACGCATATTGTAAGATGGTTTTGAACTTAGTCCACTGAGCCTCAACACTATCTGTATTTGAGATAAATTTTTTGTGTTGAGCCGTCACGTACTCTGAAATCTGCTTTTTGTCACTTTTGCTAAACAGAAAAATCTTCCTACCTTTTTTAATGTTTCTAATTACGGCTGAAATCACCGATGCTGTAACCACTTTACGATAGCTGATTCCCTGTTCTGCGTTAACTGTTTTAAATAGTTCGGGTCCGTTTGTCACCAGAAGGTCTAATACGTTATCGCCACGAGTCGGTTTTCTGTTTAACTGCTCAAGGTAGTTTTCAGATAATGCACTTAAAAAAATTTTCACTTGATTCTTTGTCCCTGCCACCCGTTATGAACGTTTGAGTCTCCCAGTCTATATATGGCAAATTAAAATCTCCACCCACAACTATAACATGGCAGGGAAATCTACTCGAAATATTTTCCAAATTTTCCTTCAGGTGCTCTGCCACAACAGCTGCTGAGTCAGGGGGACTATAGAGACATCCAGTTACCATGTTTGAGCCTGCTTTAACCGTGACCTCCACCCAAATTATTTCACATTTCGGATCTCTGTCAATTTCCTTCGATACTATTGCACTTTTTCTCGCAATAAACACGCCTCTCCCTTGACTGTCCAGCCTGTCTCTGCGGTATACATTCCAATACGAGTTTAGAATTTCATTACTGTTTACATCTGGTTTCAGCCAACTTTCCGTCCCTAGTGCTATGTGTGCATTGTGACCGTTTATTAATGAGAGCAGTTCTGGGACTTTCCTACAGGCGCGCCTGCAGTTTACTATTACCACATTAATCTTGCCATTCCCTGTTGCGTTTTGCCTACTGCTACCTAGTCGCGTCTCAGGAGGCGTCTTGTCGGGACTAGGGAGGGAATTCTCTAACCTAAAAAAACCCACACGTGCACTTCACACGTACTCCGCTACCCTTGTAGTCGCTCCCTGTGTGTAGTGCACGTCTAACCTATACAGGGGGACCTTACATTTCTCCACCCGACAGCGAAGGTCGAGAAATTTGCACCTCAGATCTCCGCAGAATCGCACTCGGTAATGTAGATTCCCGACGTCTGTAATCCTAATGGATGTTTATTCGAGCCAAGCATATCCTTTGCTTTTCGCGTTGAAGGTGGCTTTTATACTGTGCTTTTTCAGTATGCTTGCGATTTTTGCTGTTGGCGGGCCAGCATAGGGCAGGAACGCCACACGATTTGCTTCGTCTTCTTCTGGCTGGTCCTCCCGCCTCTTTTCTGTCCGTAACGCGCGTCTTATCTGCGTCTCGCTGTAACTGTTTTTCGGGAAAGTTTCTCGCAGATACTGCAATTTCTGTGGCAAACTCCCCCTGTCGAAGATGTACCTGGGTTCATGTACTAACATGTTTAGTACAGTGTTTCGTTGCGCTGGATGGTCGCATTTTCGAGTATTAAGATAAAGGTCAGTGTGCGTCTTTTTTCTGTAGACGGAGTATCCCAACGTACCGTCCTGATTTCTCGTGGTTAAAATGTCCAGGAAGGGTAGGCATCAATTCTCTTCTACTACCACGGTGAACTTGATGTTTTCATGTATGCTATTGAGATGACGTAGAAACCCCTGCAGGTATTCCTTGCCATGTGGCCACACCACAGAAGTGTCGTCAACGTATCCATAGAACGCCTTTAGTTTTAAACATCCAAAGCTACATCTTCAAAATGCTCCATGTAAAGGCTGGCAATACCCGGAGCTAGGGGGGAGCGCATGACAACCCCGTCTATTTGTTCATAGAATTTCCCACACCATTTGAAATAGGTGGTAGTTAGCACCTGACGGAAGAGTCTGATTGTGTCTACATCGAAGTGTCTGTCGAGAAGTGCTAAGGAATGCTCCATCGGCACTGGAGTGAAAAGTGACGTAATATCGAAGCTGACTAGTAGGTCCTTCTCATCTATGAAAAGCTCTTGGAATACCTTAACAAATTCTGTCGATTTCTTGACGTTGAGTGGGCAGTGGTCCACAAGTTGTTTTAGTGGTTGTGCTAGATGTTTGGCTATCCCACATGTTGGTGAGTTTATGGTGTTCAGTATTGGACGTAGTGGAACCTTCTTATGGGTCTTCGGAAAGCCATATGGTCGTGGAGATGCCGGTGCCCTGGGACAAAGCCTACTGGTGGTGTTTCTGTTGCGACAAGACGACGCCACCACTCGGTTGATCCCCTGAGAAGAGTTCATCACTGGAATACGCCGAGAAAACCTGCAATCGTATTCAAGATTATGTTCTGTGGGCAACAACAGCTTCATTTAGGGAAACTTAACAGTGCTGCTAACGTCGATAGCGACGGGGCGTTGAAGTCGTAAGCTTGGTGCGAAGTCCTCTGTAAGACTTCACTTTTGAATGACGGTGCCAGCTCGGTGGGTGGCGGGGGCGGCAGGGAACCGTGCGAAGAAGGCGCGCGAGGCGTTCGGAAGGCTGTGCGAGAGCCCGCCGTGTCCGTACTGCACGTGGCGGCTCGGCACGGCGCGGCGCCGCGTTACGGCGGCCTTGCGCAACGCCTTTCGTAACGCCGGCGCTGGCTGGTCACCTTGCCGGCCGCGGCTCCTCCTGCCGGAAGGGCCGGCGTCTTTTCCTACTCGCCGGGACGTTTCCTGTTTCCTCCTTACCTTAGTGCATTTTATTAACCACGCTGCAGTACTTACCCATACATCAGACACCTGCACTCCGCAAAGCCGTCCTCACACGGCTCGTGTTTCTCATCGCGGAGCACGCCAGGCGTGGTGTCTGTCCTGGCAGCCTCGCGCTCTCAGACGACCTGCTACGAAATAGAACGTGCTCCGCATTGTGATGTGCGATCTTAGCGCTCTCCAGTAACAGGTTCCCAACTGTCACGTAAATCACACAGTTTCTGTACAAAATGGACGCACTTAACACCAGAACTGCTACGTTAACTCTGTCATTAGCGATCGTTGAATATGAGCGGGGAAAATCGTGAAGAAGATTCTGGACTCGTCCATGGCTTGAGCACGAAACTCCTAGTAGAACAACACTGCATACACTGAAGTGACGAAAGTATGGGGATAGTGATTGTACAAATGATGGTAGTATCGCGTACACAAGATACAAAAGGGCAGCGCACTGACGAAAGCGTCACCTGGACTCAGGAGATTCGTGTGAAAAGGTTTCGACGTGATTATGGCCGCACGAAGAGATTTAACATACTTTGAATGCGGAATGGTAGTTGGAGCTAGACGCATGGGACATTCCGTGGCCGACGCCCTTCACTTAACGAGTGCGAGCAGCGGCGTTTGCATAGAGTTGTCAGTGCTAACACCCAAGCAACACTGCGTGAAATAACCACAGAAATCAATGTGGGTCGCACGATGAACGTATCCGTTAGGACAGTGTGGCGATATTTCCCGTCGATCGGCTATGTCAACAGACGATCAACGTGAATGCATTTGCCAACAGTACGAGATCGTCTGCAGTGCCACTCCAGGCCTCGTGACCGTATCGGCTGGACTCCAGGCGACTGGAAAACCGTGCCCTAGTCAGACGAGTCCCGATTCAGTTGGTAAGACCTGATGTAGGGTTCGAGTGTGGCGCAGACCCCATAAAGCCATGGACCAAAGTTGTCACCGATGCACTGTCCAGGCTGGCTCCTTAATAGGCCGGCCGTTGTGGGTGAGCGGTCCTTGACGCTTCAGTCTGGAACCGCGCGACCGTTACGGTCGCAGGTTCGAATCCTGCTTCGGGGATGGATGTGTGTGATGTCCTTAGGTTAGTTAGGTTTAAGTAGTTCTAAGTTCTAGGCGACTAGTGACCTCAGATGTTAAGTCCCATAGTGTTCAGAGCCATTTGAACCATTTGAGCTCCTTAATGATATAGGCTACGTTTACACGGAATGGAGTGGGTCCTCTGGTCCAAATGTACCAACAATTGACTAGAAATGGTTATTTTCTGCTACTTGGAGATGAATTGCAGCCACTCATGGAATTCATGTTCCCAAAAAACGCTGTCACGACACCGCGCCAAAACTGTTCGCAACAGGTCAGAAGAAAGTTCTAGATAATTTTAGCGAATGATTTGGCCACCAAAATCGCCCGACAGGAATCCTGTCGAACATTTATGGGACATAATGAAGGAGTCACTTCGTGCACAACATCCTGTCCCGGCAACACTGTCGCTAATATGGCTGGCTATAGGAGCAGCATGACTCAGTTTTTCGGCAAGGGACTTCCAACGACTTGTTGTGCTATACCACGTCGAATGCTCCACTATGGCGGTCAAAGCAGGTCCGACACATACTAAGAGGTATCTCATGACTTCTGTCGCCTCAGTGTAATGCTGTATAACGATAGGAGATACATACTTGTGGAAGTTATTCGTTAACTCAGTACAATCTTCATCCTTTTTCCAGTTTCAAATTGGATATACTTACGGTATAGTTTCCAATTTCAGTTTGCGCATGCGTAATATCCATATTCTGGTCGTTGCATGGACTACCATCACTCTCAATTAACGTACTTGATCTCATAGATTTGCAGATCGAGATTCGTTCCATAATTGTATTTGAATGGAAAACATAATTCTTTTGAAACTGTCATTATCATTATAAATTATTTACCAGCAAGATACAAACGTGAGGCACTCCACAAAACCAGGAGAAAGGTATTATATACTTTACAAAAGGTTTCATAATAACCAAAACTTACGGTGTGTAATTTGTGTTTACTGTGTGACACAGACTTGCAGTCAGGTTAAGATGTCTGACCACTGGGGAAACATTCCAGTTGTTGTTCTTCCGAACATCAATTCCACAAATACATTATTTATTATAAATAACATTTACTTTTGCGGATAATACTTGTATTGAAGTAACAAGAGAGAGACCCATAATATTTTAGGTAACAAAATATGAAAAAGAATATTGGAAGGAGGTGGATGGAAATGCGAACTTGCTACAGGTTCTTCCACAGCTCATGTTGCTGTCAACTACGCTACGGTTCATTATGGCAGATGTCCATGTATCATATACGGTATCCAAAGAATGTATCGACAAGTTTCATGATTTGATATTTAATTTGCAGACTGTACCAAGAACACACATTTTTCGTAGATCTTTACAGTGCGTAGCATTGAAACGGTAGAATTTCACTGAACGCAAATTGTAACATGAAAACCATCAGCTAGAGGTAACCTTTACCTACCAATACGTAGTTTCCTCCCATTTTATTATAACAAATCAGAGCTAAAACGACGCGTTTTCGAGAGATTCTCAATTTCCTGATGCTTAGAAACCGTTAATATTCGTACTACGTCCTCCATGTTAAAGAAACCCTACTAAGTACGACGTTTAACGTCGTACAGTATGGCGACTCATAAGTTCTGCTTGTGACGCAAAAATGTCACATCTCATTGGTCACGTTCATTGGCCACGTTCATTTCCACGTGAATATAATACGATATGTCAAATATTTTTTTTCATTCTCCACAGTGTAGTGGGACTTTGAATTCCACCTTGTCACGTGACCAGCTCGTCGCCGACGTGAGCTTCCACTTCGCGCGAGAGGTAGACGTAAGCCACATTGTGGAGTGTGGAGGACAGTATTTCTGATCCAACTATCTTTTTTCTCTCCCTTCTTTCCGAATAGCGCGTGGGAAGAATGTCTGTAAATGCTGAATCCTGCCTAGTTGTCAAAGTGGGGTGTCTAGGAAACCTGTTTTCTCGGATCGCTAGACAACAATTCAAGGAAATGGTATTAATGAATTTGTTACAAAAGGAAATGATTTCAGATGTGTCGCAAGCGAAGGGCGACAGACAAAATAAGCAGTGTTCTTCAGTATATACAATTCCTATGTCGCCAGTCTTGATGTGCCTAACCTCGATGCTGCTGTGGAACTCGCCGCGACTGGTCGGCGCTGCGCTTACGTCCTCTACGGTCGCTTTGTCGTCTTGGAAAGGGGTCGATCAGCGTGCAGTTGGCCGACTTCTTCACGGCCTCTCTGCGCTCTCGCTTGCGACTGCCGTGCCAGCGCTTAGCTTTACGCCATAACATTCCACCCCCGATCCCCCACCGCGCCCGCCAAAGCGGCGGACCGTCGTCGTTTAGGGATCTCGACTACAGAGAGGGAGGTAGAAGCGTCGACGCTCCGATGAAGCTGTGGCTCCAGGGGACGTCACACTACCAATCGTACCTCGCCATCCGGCCTGCGCTCTGGCGGAAATGTCGCCTGGAAAACCACCAGAAGGGTAAGCGTCCACGTTCTGAGGCCCATAGCAAGATGTAGAAGGCGTCGGCTGCTGCGGCGTGGGCGGGTCCAGCTCCATCGGTAGGACGAGAGGAGGCGAAGGCTCCGCCTCCATGGGGTCGTCCCGCAGTGTCGTGATGACATCCTCTGGTGGCTGCTGTGGCCGCGCTGTCCTAGAGATTCGTGAATCTGGGGGAAGAGACACAGAAGGATCACCGTGCAATTGGCTGACGTCTTCTTCACAGCCCTCTGCTCTCGTCTCCGACTGCCGTGCCGGTGCTTGACTTTACGCCGTAACAGTAAACATCTTTGTGGGCCATAATTTCTCTAATTCTTTTTTCGTCATCGTCATTTCGAGGGTCGTATGTGGGAGTACGTAATATACTGTCCGGCTCTTCCCCGAGTGTTTCTCTCGGAATTTCAAGCCTCCCCGTGATACACAACGCCTCTTGTGGCGCCTGCTACTATTTTGTTGTGCATCTACGTGGCCATCTTTTGCCAGCTAAACAGTCCCGTGATGTAAGGCCCCAGCCTTGGATCATCTCTCTCTTCTCTATCAATTCAACCTGGTCTGCGTCACAGGTTGATGAGTAATACGAAAGAACGGCTGGAACGCGTATTTTGTGGGCCACTTCTTTTCTGGATGAATTCCATTTCCTGAAGATTCTTCCAATGGCCCTCGGCCTAAAACCTCATTTCCCTAAAATTTGTGTCTGTCGTCCTCCCTCCTTAGGTTGCTCTCTTTTGTTACTCCAACATATTTTACAGTAAATATTTTTTTCAAGGATTTGACGTCAGTGGATTAATTGTACAGCAGTAGGCTTCTTTATCTGCTTATGCGCAGTGTGTCGCATTCATAGACATTCACGTCAACTACCAATCCTTGCACCGGTTACTGAACCTTGACAGACTTTCCTGAAATTCGCGTCTTCTTGCGTTGCTGCCTTCTTATTGAAAATTACACCATTTGCGAAGAACCCAATGAAGCTTAATACGTTTACACTGTGTCTTGCATGCAGAGTGATTCCTATTGACCTTTAAAAATCCCGAAACGACGTAGATGACTCAGACAAGTAATTTAATATAAGACACATGCGGCCGCAAATGTCTGGCAATACTCCAAAAGTGTATGACAAAAGTTAAACGTGTGACGTCACCAGATGCCATACCTCGCCACACGTGCAGCGATCGGAATTGGCAGTTTCTATTCTCGCCGGTAGGGGACACTGTTACACATCGCTCCGCTAGGCTACTCTGCTTTCGAACACCTTTTGTAAATGTGATCTGTTGTAAGTGCAGAAGTTAGAAAAGTATTGTCCTCGCTGTAACCAAGCAAAAGCTGTCCTAATTTTGTGTTTCTCTCCTTTTACCCCTTCTGTTTTGTTAACAGACTTTATTTAGTAAAGAGCACGTAGGTCATTTACTAACAACGATGCAATTCGGAAGCTTATACGTACATAATTGTGCCGCAATGCTGCAGGTTTTTGTTGTACTGTACTTTGCAATTAACCGTCAAAAACCACAAGATTCATTTGTAAATTAATAAATCTTACCAGAATTTAAACCTATAATTGTCTAACGCCATGGAAAAAAAATGCTGCTAGCCAGACGCGAGATTCGAACACAAACCCACGCGCTCAAAGCGCTAGTAGGCCCGGGGCTACACTGACATGTACACGTGACGTGGGTTGGGATGATAACATTTGACAGACCGTTAGGCTCCACCGCTGCACGTGTGTAGAGCTATGTTATCTAATGATGACAAAGATTCAACATTTGATATTCACTTTTAGCGTATTTCCCGACATTTGCGACCCCATGTGTCTTGTATTAAATTACTTGTCTCTGCGTCATCTACATCACTTTTAGGTTTTTCGAACGTTAATAAAAGTCACCCCTATAAAAGGCGTCCTTTTTAACTTGAGACAAGTACAATCTCAGAAACGACGCACCGTACGAAAAAAAAAGTTCTAGGTGAAAAGTTAATGTTAATAAAGGAGACATCTGTCCGTGCTACAACTGGCCACGCCCTAACCGCCTCTCCTGCGTGGGCGGGATCAATTTTGTATCTGCAAATTGGAAACCCCCATATTTATTGCATATTTGGATTCTGCGCCAAAAAGTACATACGGTTGACTCAAACCACTGTTTCCCTTTCGTGGTAGATGGTGCTGTAATCGACAAATACCAAGTGTGGCAGTCTTTGCTATTGAGAACCGACGCATTTGATTCTACATTTCATTTGAGATACAGATGTAAATCTTGTTGTCTTAACGGTTGATACTGATGTTCAAACATTACCTGAGTGTTGCTGATGGATTGTGCAGTAAAAGTAATATGGATAGATATTGATATTTCTGCAAAATAAGCTACCTTTAAGGTAACGCAGTTTTCTGTTCCCTGCAGGATTGACTGGTCAGTTCCCGGATCTTCGGAATGCTTGATCTCGGTGGCCGCCCTCGAACCCCACCGTCAGGTTAAGTATGCAACCGGCTTAACTCTAGCGCTGGTTCGTACGCGGCTACCAGCGGAAAACACACCACAACCACTGTTTTAAGGTAAAATGTCCACGAAGTGATAGTCATAGGTGCAGCTCCCACGGATACTCACCGACGTCAAGTACCCCACAGGTGAAGGTTAAGGGGACTCGCCGATATCAAGCACCCCGCCAGGAACAGAAAACGTTTTCATCCACATCGTTGTTCCTGGATGACGCTAAACGTAATTTCTAACCAGACAATGAAACGGCTAACCGTACTGAACTGTACATTCAGATCTGCACCACTAAAGTAAATTTTGAACATCAGCTTGAACCCTTACAACACAAAGGTTTATAACTACATCGTAAATTAAATTTAGAATGTCGGTTCTTAATTGATATTTGTCGATTACAGCGCCGTGTAACATGAATCGAAAACAATGGTTCGAGTAAACAGTATGTATTTTTTGGTGTGGAATCCGAGTCTAGATAGCCGGCAGCTGTGGCCGAGCGGTTCTAGGCACTTCAGTCCGGAATCGCGCTGCTGATACGGTCGCAGGTTCGAATCCTGCCTCGGGCATGGATGTGCGTGATGTCCTTAGGTTAATTAGGTTTAAGTAGTTCTAAGTCTAGGGGACTGATGACCTCAGATGTTAAGTCTCATAGTGCTTAGAGCCATTTTTGATCTGAATGTAGATAAAAATCGGAAGGCAGGGGTGCTGCGATTTGCAGATACGAAGTTGACTCTGCGCACTCAAGGAAGGATGGTTAGGAGTGAACGGTTTATGTCTAAAGTAAGGTGTGATGTTTACATCTAGCAACGAATAGTTATATCGAGTGGTGTGCATATCTGATTACGTGTATCTGTATATTTAACTGACTGTTTCAAACAATCTGTCTGCTAGCAAGAAAGCAACACCACTAAACCGAAACTAATTAAAACTTGTGCCCGATAACGACAAATTAGAGGTAAATACAGTCAAATCTACTCGATCTTACTTTGGTTCAAATGGCTCTGAGCACAATGCGACTTAACAGCTATGGTCATCAGTCCCCTAGAACTTAGAACTACTTAAACCTAACTAACCTAAGGATATCACACAGATCCATGCCCGAGGCAGGATTCGAACCTGCGACGGTAGCAGTCACGCGGTTCCCGACTGAGCGCCTTAACCGCGAGACCACCGCTGCCGGCGATCTTACTTTGGCCATGTAAATCTGAAGAAGAACAAAAGTGGTCCCTGTGCGAAAATCCATAAACTGGGCTAAATAAATTTCTTACCTCGTATTGGTGTCGCCTTAGATAATGCGTTTTTCTGCTCTCAGCACTAATAAACTAACTGCAGTTGCAAAAGCGAAAATGGAAGATATTTGACTGAGCTACATTTAGATTATGTTTAAATAAACGACATTGACTCAGGAGAATGACTAATATCTTACTTGAAAATATTACCATATTGCGAAACTGGCTTGCAATTGTTAAGTCGTATCATAAAAATTACATTTATGCAAACAAATGATCTTAAGAAAAAACACAATAAAAGCTTGGGGTTACATATGAAGCTTGTCTCATCCAAATTCGTTCTACAGCAACACAGATTACCTTATTGTAGTAGATCGATGTAACAATATTGAAATCTGGTTTCGCTGGACAGAGCGGATCAGGTTGTGTTAAGGGGCCACGGTTAATTACTGTCAGTTATACAAGAGCACACGCAACTTTATTCCTTAAGCCAATGCACAGTTTTCTCTTTAAAACAACAAAGATCAATTCACGGTTGAGGGCCCAAGTAACTTCTCCAGAATAAGTTAAATGATTGCTTTTAAAACACCAGGATTTTAGTGTAACGGGTGATGGCCTTACTTGAGTAAAATTACAATATCTTCTCGGCTAAAGGCCGAAATTTCAGATCAGCTAATGAAATTCTTTAAAAGCCAAGCATTTACAAATTCCGTCTAAATGTCATATTAAGGAAAATTCAAGTTAATTCTTCGGCTGAAAGCCCAGTTAAAAATTTTACTTTACATAATACAAGAGAGATTTAAAGATAAGCCTTTACACAGTTAACAGAAAAACCATCTTAAGAAAACTTGAAGTATCATGTCAGCTAAAGACCCAAGCAATTACTCAAGAATAATTAAAGACAACCTCAAGATAAACATTTACAGAACACGGTTTAAGGCCGTTTCGAGGATTAAAAATAATTAAAGAAAAACCTTACAGACGAGGATTTACATATTAAAGCCACAGATTCTGAAACGAACGCGGCTGAAGGCGTAAATACAGAGCAACAAGAAATGTAAATGAAACATGGCTGAAGGCCTAATCTTAAAACTGTTATGAAGTTCGGCTGAAGGCCATAAACTAAACATAAAACAGACAATATTGGTGCTCAGAAGTGTTCCAAGGGTCGCGGGGGGGGGGGGGGGGGGGGGCGGCTCTAACCACCGTTTAGGTGAGACAGACAGCCAAGCGTAACAGTAAACAATCGGGTTGCAGCACGAGCTTTTGGACGGCTGACGAACCAACCAACCGCCTAATCAATTCCCTTCCACGCGACCAACAGCACGACAACCAAAGGTATCAGCAAAGACAAGGATCGCAGCAGGATTATGTCTTAATAATTGGTGTATAAGCCCAGTAAAGGTACAATAAACACTCAAAGAGAGGTAAAAGAACAACACTAAGCTGTCGAACTACACGCCGTGCCGGACAGCATCAACAGGGCGAGGAAAACACACTGCCGCAAACCTACGCTAACGACCAGGGCAGGTAACCGGAACGTTAACGGCCACGAGGCAGAAGATATCGCTGGTTCACTTCACTAGTAAATTATAATCATTTCAAAGATTAAATACCATACAGGGAGACGGCTGCAAAATTTTGCTGACTCCAACACACAGTCACGTTGTTGCTTGTGGGGACAGCCCAGGATGCAACAACCAGCAATCAATGGAGAGATGTCACAACGGTTGAGCTTTCATGAAAGGTTCACTGATTACTCAACTCCAGTATGCAGGTGCGGTGGGCGACGAACTTAGCAGACCAGAAACCGCAGCTGGTGCCACACAACTCCGACCACAGGGGCACGCCGCCAGCGGTGCCGGCCTCATCACACGCCGCAGAGACTTGCTCGCTGCTCCGCCGCAACCGACCAACTGCCACACCAAAGAAGTTACAGCAGTACCAGTATCGATAAACGCTAGTGCTGCTGCCACCGACGGAGGCAAGTGAGTAACTCGTTCAGATACCAACTGAGGGAGGAATAAGATGCCACTCGATGGCGGCAAAATGCCCAAAAGGAAAAACGGCATTAACGTTAGTCGACCACGGCTCAAATATGTAGAAAGAGTCTTCATCAAAATTTCATTATAATATTTGTAGCACTTTCCTAATTAATTTTACTTCAAATCGTATTTCCATAAATCATTAATGCACAGCACTGAAATTATTACACGGAATACTTAATACTAAGCAACTGCCCACTCCGGAGCATCGCAAGAGACACTGCCAGCCTCTGACACGCTACTGCTGATATTCCTTAGCAACAACTGCCTACCACTGCGTGACTCAACATGAGCTGTTTGTTACACATACTTTGCCTCAGCGATAGCTGCCTCACAGCGTTCTTTCACTCGTATGTCTTTGTAATCGATAAATCGCTTATGCTCTTGGATAACACGTTGAAATTCACAATTTTCATTATATATACATATTTCATGGGGTGGCCAGTTGTTGCGCAGTCAGATGTTCTCTTTACTAATATTAACTTTCCACCTAGAAAAGTTTTTTCGCACGGTGCGTCGTTTTCGGGATACCTAGTTGCCTCAAGTTAAAGCAAACACCTTGTATATTGGCCGGCCGCGGTGGCCGAGCGGTTCTAGGCGCTTCAGTCCGGAACCGCGCTGCTGCTGCGGTCGTAGATTGGAATCCTGCCTCGGGCGTGGATGTGTGTGATGTCCTTAGGTTAGTTAGGTTTAAGTAGTTCTAAGTTCCAGGGGACTGATGACCTCAGATGTCCCATAGTGGTCAGAGCCATTTGAACCTTGTATATTGTAAAAACTTTGCGTACTGCCAATCGTTTGATGAAGGCTGTACCGGTCCCCTACTGGAATGCTCGGAATTGGTGCGGCGGAGAGTCAGTAGGTAAGGTCCCAGCAGTGAGGTGTCTGGGGAGAGCTCGTCAAGATGAGACTGCTGTTTTGGAAGCCAGCAGCCGATGCCTTTGGACGATGGCCCTTGAAGCTCTCTGTCGCTGTGACATTTCCGGGAGAGCACAAAGGTGAACAGTAGGTACTGTGGCGATCGTCTGAGAAGTGCGTGGAACGTTGCTGTTCAGCGGCAGTGAATTTTGAGGTGCTATATTGAGAGGACTCTGTTTTCCTCTGGTGTCAACTGTCATGTGTCGGTCCACCCTGCCACCTGCAATTTGGAGCTCAGTTTATCGCCCCTTTTGAGATAAACAGCAGATCGCAAGAGCGATTTATGCGTTGCACCAACAATGTGATTGATTTTCAGAGATAACTGCTGGTATGTTATTTGAGTTTACCTAATGCATGCGTCTCTTAATCGAATTTTGACGTGATGATGTTATTTGGTGGCACTGATTGACTGTGAGCTAGCCGGTTATCTATCAAATAAATGAAAACCCCCAGGATAGTTTCAGCATGCCTACTGTATGTTTGATTTAGTAAATTAATAGTTTAATTGGATTTAATTAAAAGGTTACTAACGTGTGCGTCATACCAGCTGCGTGCACGGCAAGATGCTTCCGGTAAGATCAAAAATGGTTCAAATGACTCTGAGCACTATAGGACTTAACATCTGAGGTCATCAGTCCCCTAGAACTTAGAACTACTCAAACCTAACTAACCTAAGGACATCACACACAGCCATGGGCGAGGCAGGATTCGAACCTGCGACGTGGTTCCAGACTGAAGCGCCTAGAACCGCTCGGCCACACCGGCCGGCTTTCCAGTCATGATTAATGCGATTATTGAGTGATGTTAACGGAAATTACTTCGCAGATTTCATCTAACGTCAATCTGCCTTGTCTTGATGGAGTATGTCAGGTCACCCTCCGGCCAATGGTTTCAATGAGTTGAAATGGATTCATGTTGAGCCGACGATTGAGATGCAGAAGCATGTCGAAATCCATGCTTGTTCTGTAAGATTCTGGAATTGTTAAGATTTAGCAAAATTATGTTTTAATAAACGTTCCGAAATTTTCTTAAACGCACAAATAAAATAATAGTTTAATAAAATCGCTTTTCTTATCTTTTGGCTAAGCTATTCTATCTTTACACATATTCTGTCCAGGATAAATTTTGGATTTAGCATGGAATTTTAACACAATGAGTGTGGAAAATCCAAATTAAAGTATTATGGTGTTCTTGCAAATAAATGTGTAGTATAAATCCTACCTGTGTGTGAACCTGATCCAGACCAGCAACCAATTCCTCCCAGTTGTATTGGAATATTGTTTTGAGGATAACTTAGCCATGTGTTGTGAGAACATTCCGGTAGCAGTTACCTTGGTTCTCCTGCTTGTCTTTCATACAGGTGGTCAATCCTGGAAGGCGAGACTGTGATATTTTTTGTTTCAATATGGAAGTACGGGATGTACGTGATCCAGCTTAGTTGATGATAGAGAAGCTAGTCCTTTAACTGCAAATTATGGGTGCGGAAGGATGCTAAGGGGTTATTGGTAATTAATTCAGTAATTAATGGCTGTTCTGGATAAACCGAGTGTAAGCCTATCATCTAGTGCTGGGGAGGTAAGTTCGGCTGTTGACGCCATCTGTTGTGCCAGTGCTGAATTTCAGGCTCCCGGGAAGTTGTTTATAGAAACAGCTCCATCCCACAATCAGATTATGCATATGCAGTCACAAAACTGATTCACAATTTGCTAATCCGTATTCGCGTCAGCTGTTTGTGACAGATCAAAATTTGTCCCTGATCGGAACTCAAACCGGGATTTCCCTCTTATTGCGAGCGGTTGCCTTGGCCGATTCAGCTGTCCTAACGCGCCTTCAGAACCGAGAAAAACTACGACGTGTCACTTTTGGAATATTGCTGGAATAGGTTGAGTGACACAGCCGGGTTGGCATCCAGTAGTGAAATTAAACCTGAAACCACCGAGCTGACGATTCCAATTAGAACGATTAGCCAAGGGTTGCTGGGAGTTAATGAGGAAGTTACAACGGGGGGAGAAAGTTAGTGACTGCTGGGTGATTGTGAACGATTAACGTATCCAGGAATGTTGTTTTCAACCCTCCCCAACCCTTTGCGAGACTTTTTGTTGGAAGAAACGAACTGGGAAGTGGGATCAGTTCCGCAAGCGCTAAAACTAGTGCATTTGCAGAATAAAGGTGATGTATTGATTATTTACCATCATTATCGTTATGCTTCATGGCCGTTACGGTAAAAGATTCTTTGTTACAGTTAGTGCAAAAGGCAATTAATTAGGGTTCTAGTTTTACCGATTTTCGCAGGAAGCCGATAGAATAGCTGATTCCACCTAGAGCATTCTGTGTGTTAGTTCTTGAGAATCATGATCGGAAAAAAGGGAGGAATGCATTAATAGTGGATTTCGCGTAACTTACCTTTTTTGAAAGAGAGAAAAAATGTTCCATTAATTTGGAATGAAAATGTTTGATTAAAGAAAATCTCGTTTACGTTCACTGAAACCCACAGCTAAATTTTCTCAGGGCACTATGACTAGAAATATCATGCGTGTTCCTACGTGAAGACATCCGCCTTACTCACGAAAATTATCTTTCTTTAATGATACGCGATAAGCAAATTTAATGTAATATTCAGACAATTATTTTTCTTTGTGAGGCATGATGCTCCAATGTATCTGCCTACGTGCAATTGCAGCGTACACAATTAAAATAATTCCTTTAGATAAAACTGTACCTCTGGCCTAAAATGAAATGTAAATCATTATGAAACTCCGTTTTACACTTACAGGGATTAAATCCATCCCAGTTATTTCAGAATTAAATAGCTATGAATTTTTTTTAATCAATTTTAACAGCAATGTCGTCGCTTCAACAATGCAATTACAAATGGCCAGGGCAACATTTAATTGTTACGTAATTAATTAAATAAAGGGGACAGGGAAGGCACTTTCTTGATAGTAACAAAAACACATAGTGCATTAAATACTTACATATATATTTAGCAGAAATTCTAAATACACTACATACAGTAGAAATAATTCTTTACAGACCGTAATCTAAATACGACATCAAAACAAACCAGGCACTGAAGACAAAGAAGAAGAAGACAAGAGGAAACAATGAAATCTTCTCTTATATTCTACGATAGAGAGATAATAGTAATTACAATTCTCTGAGCACGTATAGCGGCTCCATTGTAGTTACATATCGATAAAGTGATTTACATTACTTTTTTCAAGAAGCGATGCTATAAGGTATATGCTACTGGGCGAAAGGAAGTGCGGAGGCTTTGTGCTTGGCATATACTGAAGTGCAAGTGGTGCAACACATTCTAACTGGGTTAACGTAGGAGAATAAACAACACGGCAGTCTTGGAGAAATCCTCTACCTTCTTCAAACCCTGGATCAATAGGTCTGCCGTATTCAAGCCTCAGCTTATGTGGATAACAAAAGGAAAGAATTCAGTTCAGGACCGCCAGTAAGAAATCCGCTGGAGGCTTCTACAGAGAAGAAAGGTAAGTCAGTTAAATGCTTTAGTTGTGGAAAGGAGATTCATAGTTCGAGGAACTGAGGGGAAACAACCAAATGTCATAAACAATTATGAATAGCAGAAAGTTTATGATTAGCAAAAAGAAATGTAGCAAGAGTAATTGAATTTGTGGTGTACGCAGTTAGGGTAGAAAGGATATGCGTCGCGTTTGGTAGAATGTCAACAACGGACCGGTTTGGCCCCTTACGGATTCGGGTAGTATGATTAGTGCTCTTGATGAAGGTTAGTTTGAGGAAAATCAAAGTATTCGTAAGCAGGGTGTGTTGGATTCGGAGGAAAGCAGCTGCACTGCAAGTAACAACAGGCGTGCTGGGCTCATTGGAGTCATTTCAGTGAGATTAGTATTAATGGCTGTTCTTGGAGAACTAAGTTCAGAGTCATCTCGAAATTATCGACATCTTTCATTCTAGGCATTGATTTCACGAGAAAGGTTCGATTAACAATTTAGTGAGCAGATAATATAGTTTTTTAAATTTCGCCAGGAGCTTAAAGTTATCTTTAGTCAGCAAGGGGAGATTAAGCAGTAACGTTGAGAAATGGGGATGTAGTGCTAATTAGGAGGTAAAGGTGAAATCCACTGACGTTAATGCGCGGCATTTGGGTCCCGTATACGGTGGAAAAAGAGACCTTTGTTAGGAGTTTTCTGACGTGGTAAGTACCAGATTGGGGTTAACATTTAGTGGAATAAGATACAATTCAGCTATAACATCCCAGTGCCTAAACCACCTTCGTCTCTCGCCTCTCATGAAGGAGCATAAGGCTATCGTTGAAAAAAATTTCGATTAAGGAGTCATTTGCCCATTCAGCTCGCTATAAACAGCAGCAGTTTTCAAGTTCCTAAATTAGGTGGGGAATAGCCGTCCGCTGGTCTATTTCCAGGCGTTAAATAAAAAGATAGTCTTACGTTCTGTCCCATCTTTCTGATTTCTATATCTGCTTTGGCTGGTTTAGCGTGGCACGAGTTTTTACTACACTGGATTTAATTGAAGCAAGTTATCAGATCCTTTTAATGAAGAATTCTAGGAGGTTGGCAGATTTCGCGACCGACTGTAATTAGAGTTCATTAGAAAGGCCTTTGGATTATCCACTTCAGCTGCAGTTCTGTCACAGCTGATGGATAAGATAGTTTTTAAGTAAAATTCAGGTTATATCCCAGTATCTTGAAGATTTAGTTATTTATAGTCACAACTTACATGAACATTTAGAGAATTTGCGAGAGGTTTCCAGCGACTGTGGAAGGTGGGATTGACAGTTAATCCTGACGAAGTGAAGTGTGCGGCCACAGTATGCGATTCTTGGTGCATTAGTTTCTCCAGAGTGAGTAACGGTCGTTTCGGAGAGCGTTAAGACAGGTTTGACGGTTCATCCGCCAAAGAAAAAGGAGTGACGAGATTCATCGGGATGACAAACTTCTCCAGAAAGTTCATTCCTGAATATGCTCGTAAGGCTGCCCCGCAGTATTAATTAAGAACAAATCGAAAAAAAATTCGAGTGGAGCGTTTTCCAGGAATTGGCGTTTGTGGCACGTAAGGAATCCATGAGTACAGCACCGGTATTGGCATTACATGACTTTAACAAGCCTTTTATACTGCAGGTGGCTGCGGCAATTTCAGAGGTTGGGGCTTTTCTGCTCGAGGAAAGGAGTGGAGGGGACGGACAGGCTCAGACTGGCAGGTGAATAACTTCTTTTGTCTAACAGACAGGCTTGGACCTCCAAGGGAAACAAAAACCCTTGTTTGTTAATTTCACAAATATTTCTTCTTATAATGGGCTGTAACATTTGCCCACCTTTCAATGTCATAAGAATTCAATCCAGTTTTACTAAACAATGCCTTTTATATTGAATAACAGACTAATATCAGATTTAAAAAATGAGCTATTCATTCGTACTATTCTTATTATTATTTGAAAAAGTGTTAATACCAAAGCAATGATTACCCAAAACGCATTACGGATCTCTCACTTTCAGAAATAGCAAAAGCAGAAGCTTGTAAATATCATACATTTCTATTAGTCGTGTTCAATATTTTCTTGTTGTGTCGGCTGCATCTTAATCTGCATCTTCGTTCCATTGTTAAACTACTTCTGTAGCAAGACGTTTGTTATACTTCTGTACGTTTCAGTTCCATAAAACGCTATGCTGCAAGCCTAGCTCAGTGTTAGGCACACAGCGTGACAGGAGACCTCAAGTTGATTCCGTATTTCTAGATTTCCGGAAAGCTTTTGACACCGTTCCTCACAAGCGACTTCTAATCAAGCTGCTGGCCTATGGGGTATCGTCTCAGTTGTGCGACTGGATTCGTGGTTTCCTGTCAGGAAGGTCGCAGTTCGTAGTAATAGACCGCTAATCATCGAGTAAAACTGAAGTGATTGCAGGTGTTCCCCAGGGAAGCGTCCTGGGACCTGTGCTGTTCTTGATCTATATAAATGACCTGGCTGACAATCTGAGCGGTTCTCTTATGTTGTTCGCAGATGATGCTGTAATTTACCGTCTAGTAAGGTCACCCGAAGACCAATATCAGTTGCAAAGCGATTTAGAAAAGATTGCTGTATGGTGTGGCAGGTGGCAGTTGACGCTAAATAACGAAAAGTGTGAGGTGATCCATGTGAGTTCCAAAAGAAATCCGTTGGAATTCGATTGCTCGACAAATAGTACAATTCTCAATATGTCAATTCAACTAAGTACCTGGGTGTTAAAATTACGAACAACTTCGGCTGGAAAGACCACATAGATAATATTGTGGGGAAGGCGAGCCAAAGGCTGCGTTTCATTGGCAGGACACTTAGAAGATGCAACAAGTCCACAAAAGAGACAGTTTACACTACACCCGTTCGTCCTCTGTTAGAATATTGCTGCGCGGTGTGGGATCCTTACCAGGTGGGATTGACGGAGGACATCGAAAGGGTGCAAAAAAGGGCAGCTCGTTTTGTATTATCTCGTAATAGGGGAGTGAGTGTGACAGATATGATACGCGAGTTGGGATGGAAGTCATTAAAGCAAAGACGTTTTTCGTCGCGGCGAGATCTATTTACGAAATTTCAGTCACCAACTTTCCCCTCCGAATGCGAAAATATTTTGTTTAGCCCAATCAACATAGCTAGGAATGATCATCAAAATAAAATAAGAGAAATCAGAGCTCGAAGAGAAAGGTTTAAGTTTTCGTTTTCCCGCGTGCTGTTCGGGAGTGGAATGGTAGAGAGATAGTATGATTGTGGTTCGATGAAACCTCTGCCGAGCACTTAAATGTGAATTGCAGAGTAATCATGTAGATGTAGATGTAGAACAACCCATGGGTCGCGCGCGACCTGCCAATCTACACTGTGTGTCAAAAGTATCCGGACACCCCCAAAAACATACGTTTTTCATATTAGGTGCATTGTGCTGCCACCTACTGCCAGGTACTCCACATCAGCGACCGCAGTAATCATTAGACGTCATGAAGAGCAGAATTGGGTGTTCCGGAGAACTCACGGACTTCGAACGTGGCAAGGTGATTGGGTGTCACTTGTGTCATACATCTGTACGCGAGATTTCCACACTCCTAAACATAAATAAGTCCACTGTTTCCGATGTGATTGTGAAGTGGACACGACAAGGGACACGTACAGCACAAAAGCGTACAGGATGACCTCGTCTGTTGGCTGACAGAGACCGCCGACAGTTGAAGAGGGTCGTAACGTGTAATAGTCAGACGTCTATCTAGACCATCACATAAGAATTCCAGACTGCATCGGGATCCACTGCAGGTACCATGACAGTTAGGCGGAAGGTGCGAAAACGTGGATTTCACTGTCGAGCGGCTACTGATAAGCCACACATCATGCCGGTAAATGCCAAACGACGCCACGCTTGGTGTAAGGAGCGTAAACATTGGACGATTGAACATTGTGCGGGATGACGAATCACGGTACACAATCTGACAATCCGTTGCCAAGGTGTGGGTATGACGCATGCCCGGTAAACGTCATCTACCAGCGTGTCTAGTGCCAACGGTAAAATTCGGAGGTGTTGTTTTCCTGGAGGGGGCTCGCAGCCCTTATTGTTTTGCGTGGCACTATCACAGCACAGGTCTTCATTGATGTCTTAAGCTCCTTCTTGCTTCCCACTGTTGAAGAGCAATTCGATGATGGCGATTGCATCTTTCAACACGATCAAGCACCTGTTCATAATGCACGGCTTGTGGCGGAGTGGTTACACGACAATAACATCCCTGTAATGGACTGTCCTGCACATGGTCCTGACCTGAATGTTTTGGAACGCCGACTTCGTGCCGGGCCTCACCGACCGACGTCAGTACCTTTCCTCAGTGCAGCACTCCGTGAAGAGTGTACCTTTCCTCAGTGCAGCACTCCGTGAAGAGTGGAAACTGTCATCAAAGCTAAGGTGAGCAAACGCCACAGTGAATTCCAGCATTACCGATGGAGGGCACCACGAACTTGTAAGTCGTTTTCAGCCAGATGTCCGGATACTTTTAATCACATAATGTTTTTCGTGCGGCTTGCAGCGAAGCCACAATTGTTTTCATCACGATACATGGAACTAAGCTACCAGTGATTTCATATGATTTTCGTTCAACACATTACATTTCGAAATAGCACTTAAGATCTGGAGGCCGTATTCCCAACGCTGTTAGTATGTTTTCCCATTAACAAGCGCAGTGGTTCAAATGGCTCTGAGCACTATGGGACTCAACTGCTGTGGTCATTAGTCTCCTAGAACTTAGAACTACTTAAACGTAACTAACCTAAGGACATCACACACATCCATGCCCGAGGCAAGCTTCGAACCTGCGACCGTAGCGGTCACGCGTTTCCAAACTACAGCGCCTAGTACCGCACGGCCACTGCGGCCGGCCACAGCGCAGTGCTGGAACATTCGTTTTGTCGTGGTCCGCATAGTGACTCAGTTAGCCTTACAGTAAATTTGTTAAGATCCTGTCGTGCAGTTCATGGGGTTCAATGCGAAGGGACATATAGAAGTATCTGTTTATTGGGAAACTGTGTCATTCCACAAACTTCTCTGCACTCGTCAATATCACTGAGTGAGTTTTAACTATCATCTGTTTCTTAAATTGCAGTAATATGGCTTGTATATGTAAAACATATCTTGCGTGTAGCTATAAAAACCGATGTATATTGTGCTGGAATACCACTCAATATAGTACTAGACTTGTTCTATTTTCAGCTAATCTCTGACAGGAATACTGGCAAAACAAAAATAATCAGTTGATTACATAGCTATTCTTTTCCTAAAATCTTTAAAATGTTATGCGGTCCAGGGCATATTCAGGTTTTGGCAATGAGATCCCCAATATAGACGTCAGAAACATTAATCCTCTAATCGATGTCAGTGTTTGATACTGGTAAATACTTTTCGGAAAGACTGTGTCACTCATTCCAGTAGCCGTCTAACAGCTTAATGCTTTGGTTGTTACGCAGTAGTCTCTTTCGGTAAGGAAAAATTGGAAAGGTGTACTGCTCATGGTCTGTTAAGCTAAAGAAATCTTGGGGCGGCTATTTTATCTGGGTGTGACATTTTGTACTTCTGAACACCATTCGAAAACCCTCAAAACGCAGTGTAGGGAGTGATACCTCTTGTTTTGCTATAAATCTTTTAAAAAATAGTCGAGATAACTTTTAAACGTGAAGTCCACAAACCCCGGTATCAGATAGTTTCTTACCCTAGCAACTGAACATCTGTGAGCCTGGACTCTACAGGCAATCTTAGCCTTCACTTTGATTACATTTGTGACAGTATCATCACATTTATCGCTTTGCGACAATAAATAAAAGTTAGCAGCTTAATGTTCTTAACTGCGCTGCAGCGAAATACATCGTTCTACATCTACATCTACATATATACTCCGCTAGCCACCAAGCGGTGTGTGGCGGAGGGTACAATTCGCTCCAAAGTAATACCCCCCCCCCCCTGCCTTTGTTCTACTCGCGGATAGCGCTAGGGAAAAATGACTGTCTGAACGCCTCAGTACAAGCTCTTATTTCCCTTATCTTTGAATGATGATCATTACGTGATTTGAAAGTTGGTGGTAATAATATATGCTCTACATTCCCGGTGAAGATTGGATTTCGGAATTTAGTTACATTACCCTTCTGTTTAGCGCGTCGTCTATCTGCAAGTGTGTCCCACTTCAAATTTTCTATGAGATTTGTAACGCTCTCGCGATGGCTAAGTATACCAGTCACGAATCTTGCCTCTCTTCTTTGGACCTTCTCATCTCTTGAATCAGACCCAACTGGTAAGGGTCCCATACAGACGAACAATACTATAAGACTGGACGAACTAACGTATTGTAAGCTGTTTCCTTTGGTGAAGGACTGCATCGCTTCAGGATTCTACCAATAAACCGCAATCTGGAGTTCGCCTTACCCGTTACTTGTGTAATCTAATCATTCCACTTGATATCATTTCGAATAGTCACACTCAGATACTTGACTGATGTAACCGCTTATAAAGACTGATCATTTATTTTGTACTCGTACATTAATGGGGATTTTCGCCTTGTTATACGCAGTAGATTACACTTACTAATATTGAGAGATAACTGCCAGTCATTACACCACGCATTTATTTTCTGCAAATCGTTATTGATTTGTTCACAACTTTCGTGTGATACTACTTTCCTGTAGACTGCAGTATCATCGGCAAACAGTCTAAGGCCGGTGTCAATACCATCAACCAGATCGTTTACGTAAATAGTAAAAAGCAGAGGACCTATTACGCTGCCCTGGGGCACACCTGAAGTTGCTCTTGTTTCTGTTGAAGTTACCCCGTTCAGGACGACATACTGCTCCCTGTCTGCTAGAAAACTTTCTATCCAACCGCATATGTCACTGGATAGACGGTAAGCGCGCGCTTCTTGGAGCAAACGACAGTGCGGAGCTGAGTCGAACGCCTTTCGAAAGTCGAGAAATATGGCATCAACCTGGGAGCCGGTATCTCGAGCCTGTTGTGTATCATGCACAAAGAGGGCCAGCTATGGCTCGCATGACCGCTGTTTCCTAAAACCGTGCTGGTTTCTGCAGATGAGCTTCTCAGAGTCTAGAAAGATCATTATGTCTGAACACAAAATATGTTCCATGATTCTACAACAAATCGATGTCAGTGAAATTGGCCGGTAATTATGTGCATCCGATTTTCTACCCTTTTTATAGATTGCTGTGACCTGGGCCTTCTTCCAGTCCCGTGGAACTTTCCGCCGTTCCAATGATCTCTGATAGATGACGGATAAGAATGGTGCTATATTAGTAGCATAGCCAACATAAAATCTTACGGGGATACCGTCTGGGGCAGATGCCTTCCTGGCGTCTAAGAATCTTATCTGTTTTACAATCCCAGATATACTAAACAATATGTCAGCCATCCTTTCGTTTGTTCGATAGTTGAAAGGGGAATGGTGCTGCAGTCCTCTATCGTAAACGAGTTTTTGAAAGCTAGGTTTACAATTTCGGTCTTCTGTTTATCATCATCAGTTACATTACCTTACTGTCAGCAAGAGAAGATATTGAATTATTTGTAACATTCATAGATTTTACGTACGACCAAAATTACTTGGGGTTATTTTTAGAATCTGTAGATAAAATATTGCTTGTAAATTCGTTAAAAGAGACTCTCATTGTCCTTCTGACAGCTGCTTTCATTTCGCATAATTTCTGTTAGTCAGCGGGGCAGTGGCTGCGTTTAAAACGACTGTGAAAAATTCTCTGCTTTTCAGCAACTTCCTAATATGTTTGTTGTACCAAGGTGGATCCTTTCCCTCCCCTATATTTTTGCTAGGCACATACTTCTCTAGCGCGTGGTGAACAATACCTTTAAATTCCGATAAAAGATGCTCAATACCTTTGTGTCCCGCGGTGAATGCTTGGAGCTGACTATGAAGATATTCATTAATGACACTTTTATTTGATTTCCCAAAGAAGATAACTCTACGCTGTTTCTTTGTATTTATTTTTGCAGCTTCCACTGACATTGAAGCCACAACGACATTATGGTTGCTAATACCTTCCTCAAAAAGATCAGGTCTGTTTGTCGCCAAGATGTCTAATATATTCCCAACTCGTGTTGGTTTTCTAACCAATTGCTCAAGGTTGTATGTTGAAGGCGCTCCTAGAATGACTTCACACGAATCTTTGTTTCTGCCCCTTGTGATAAACGTGTAATTTTCCCAGTCAACGGATGCTACATTAAAGTCTCCACCTATAACTAATGGATAATTTGGATATTTACTTCCTATGTACTCAAGACTTTCTCTGAAACGTTCTGCGACGTTTGTTACGGATGGTGGTGGTCTATAAAAACATCTTCATACAATGGTCAATCCTTGTCTGATTGACAGCTTTATCCTGACTGTTTCACAGTCCGACGCAGTATCGATGACAACTGCGTTCCAACAGCTTTTAACTGCAATGAATACACCACCTCCTATAGCTTCAGTCCTATCCTTCCTAAACATTGTCAAATCAGAGTTCAAAATTTCACTGCTTTTTATGTCTGGTTGCAACCAGCTTTCGGTACCTAATACAATATTGGCATTACACACTGTTTATTTCGGAGATTAACTCGGGGATCTTGCTACAGACACTTCGACAATTTACTCACATGAGAGTAAGCATATTTAAATCCTTTGGAATAACCTGTTTCGGCGAACAAACAATTTTTACAGCTGGCACACCTACATCAGTGTCATGAACTGGTAATTTTTCGGGCCAGCGGTTTGTTTCCCATGGGGAGGAACCTAATCTAAAAAAAAACCATGTGCACGCCACAAATACCGTGCTATCCATGTAGCTGCTTCCTGTGTGTAGTGCACCACGATCTATCGAGGGGCATCCTACAAACTTCCACCTCATAGCGTAGGCCGAGGAATCTACAACCATTTTCGTCACAGAGTCGACGTAGCCTCTGGTTTATATTCTCCACTGTACTCCAAACCAGAGGACCCCGATCCACCCTGGGTACGAAGCTGCAGATCGTCAACTTGGCTTTCACTCCTCGAGAAATGGAGGCCGCCTTCACCAATTTAGCCAGCCGTCGAAAGGACCCAAGGATTTCCTCGGAAACCCGACGACAGGCGTCGTTGGTGCCGACATGGGAAACAGTCTGCAGCTGGCTGCACCCCACACGCCCGATAGCCGCCGGAAGAGCCTCTTCCACATCTCAGACAAGGGCCCCCCGGCAAGCACACCGAGTGAACGTTGGACTTCTTCCCCGCCCTCGCCGCTATGCTCCTGAGAGGCTCCTTGACCCGCCTAGCATTCGAGCTTCCAATAACTAACAAACCCCTACCCTCACGTGCCTGTCCGGACCTTGCTGAAGGAGCAGCCACTATCCTGGTAGAAGGTGCATTCTGATCCGGCACAGCCTCCCCCCCCCCCCCCCCACCAGCATCAGATAGCACACTCAATATATTAGCAAAGTGCATTGGATTTGGCAGGACCCTGATCCCCCAATGCAGCCTTCGCCTTGAGGCTCGAGACCTCGACACAGTCTGCCACCCACACTGAGGTGAGAGAGGGCCAGCCGGCTCAGTCGCACCTGAGGTCGGCTCAGTGACATCTGGTACAGCAGAAGCTGCCGCAGGTACCCCATCCCCACCGCACCTAAACGTGGCACTCTGGAGGTTGTTGACTAAGGCCAACAAAACTTCAAGCTGCGTTTGGACTTTGGCCAGCTCCTCCTGCATCCGCACGCAACAGACACAGTCCCTATCCATCTAACTAACAACTTATTTACTATAAAACACTTAAGGAAACCTACTGTCACACAAGGTTAACAGTTACACTCTAGTTGGCAGAAAGGACACTCAAAAATGAGAATAAGAATTTGTGATAGAAACGAGATCTGGTGCTTATTTTCCTGCTAGGGGCTATTTAGTGAATACTAAAGAACAAGACAGTGACCTACAGTTAACTACTAGGGGCTATCTAGTGAATACTATAAACGAACTAAACAGTGACCTCCGGTAAACTGCACCTACTAATTATCCCTCTTATTTGTAATTGAAACAAGCGTTTACGTACAAGTGAAAGTGACCTAATAAAACTATAAAAAATTGCTACCTTGAATGTACCGAGTCTAAATGACACAAATAAACGTAAACACTGGGTATTGTACACTGACAGATGCAGGTACAAAACAAAACCTTTAGTTAACAGTAAGAGATTCGTGAATTTCCCTTCGCTGAGACAGACCTGAGAGGGTACAGTGATGGACCAGGGTGGTCGCTGTTCTGTGAATACGGAACGAAGCCCGCCCATGCTTGGGTCCGGTTGGCAGAAGTCTTGTGGCGGTACGCTGGTCTGTTTCCGTTTTCCGTAAGGTGGCATGTTCTTGGAACTCATAGCAGGGTGATCACACGTCACCTGAGCATTTCTTGTGTGACGAATGTGCATTTCCTGTTGGCAGTTACAAATACGTAGCAGTGACATTGTGACGTGTTGACTGTGGGAAAATTGCACAATCAAGCTGTCCGGATGACGTCAGCCAATCTGAAAGGTCATCAGCATAGACACTGTCTGAGGCAATACTGGCGACACAGTGTATACCAATATATGGCCAGTTAATGGGCATACTGTAAGCGACAGTGGAGAAGTTTTGGCAGCCTTCTCCATGCGTTTCATCGTGTTGAGATGAATTCTTCTTGGTCGTCACTGCGATGGGAGTCGTGAATCCTCTCCTGCAAGCGGTGTTATTCCGGTAGCGGACAGGAACACGGGTGAGTGACGGAAGGAGTCGGGGCGATGACACGTGTCCATGAGGCCACATGGAGAAAGAGAGAGAGAGAGAGGCGTCTGGTCGCAGCTTAGCGCACTTTTCGCTGAATCGATGGAGTATGTGTCGCTTTTTAGCGCTGCTGCTGTTTTTTGCTCTGAGCAGCTCACAATTTGCGACGGCAGTTCGGCAATTTTTATTGTTTTTCAGTGTATTTACTTATCTGGATCTAGAATACGGTTTTAGCTCTTGCTTGCGAGCTACATAGATTTTCGGAAGGCAGTCCCAGGTGGGCTTCGGTCAAGCAATCATTATTACGCTTTCGAGCAAGTCAAAGTGCATTCCATTGTGGAATTAATTTGTTAGGTTTTTCAGAGATTATTCCTCTTTCATTGAGCTTCTAATAATAAATATTCATTTTAAATATGAAGCTATTTAGAAAAAATAACTCCAGTGTTTAAAAGACTCCTACTCCCCCTTTCTTACTGTCCTACAAAATTTCAGGTCAGGTAGCCGCAGCAAATATGGCCGATTTCTTCTGCATAACTGAACTGTGCTCTTACTGCAACGGTGTTGCGTTGTAAAGCTGGTGTCCCTACACGGAACTGTATATGTGTGGTGGGAAATCGAACTAATTTGCATGGAAAATGACCAGTAAGAACTGCTCTCGTTTGCATTCAGTATAGTCAAAGTAATTGAAAATGCTCTATGATCATAGAGCATTTTCAATTACTTTGATTAGCAATATGTTGGGTTAAGGTGTATAAGACTAACGCCAGTTTGGATATCGTTTGTGTGGTGAGCATGTAAGTGTAGCAGGCAGATAGCACTTTTTCACCGGGTAAACCCAGCACGTCACGCTCACAGCAACGATCGTTACGTTTCTCGCCTGTTTTTGTGAAAAATTTCTCTACCAACAGTGAAGAAAAGCAACCTAATAGTAAGGCGAGAGCAGAGCATTGGACGTAGAATCGAGGAACATTTTCCAGACAATCAGAGTTCGGAAATTCACCGTGGTGTTGAAGCTGTGGTCATAAAACGACTGCTAATCATCGACGAGAGTGCAGGAGTGTGTGCATATAAACAAACTCGCCACAGCAAGTACCTGTTATGCTACAAAGCACACTTGTCAGTTAAACTGGCTGAAGACAATCGAGTCAGCTGAACAGTAACCTGGAGGCAAATTTTCTGTTCCTATCCATGATTGGTTGCATTAGACGCAAATTTTCTGTGATGTTTAATGGATAAAACTGGACTATTAAATCAGCTACCGTAGATATATGTAATGCCCTTAACTTTTTGAGATAATAAGTTGTACAGCAAGGAACATCTCTGCAACAAAGTGGTCGAAACACATTGCTGTACGGTGCCACGTTGTTCATAATGATATCTATGGGCCACGTGTTTTAATTTTGGCTGATTTACAGAGTGCGTGAACAGACTTCCAAGTACAGTAGGTCACAAAGTGTGAAAAAAAGATGATAAAAAAGAAAATGTAGATTAAATTTTAAGCACTATTTTTTTTCCTTAAATACCATTTTTCTCAAGCGCATTAAACTCTAAAGTCTTGGCTGAAATATTCTAGAGGTAAAACAGTGAAAGAAAGTTGTATACGTGAAAGAGACCTGGTGACAAGAAAAGTTTTCAGATTACACGTTAAGGAAGGGAATTGGAAACCAAGACATAAAATATAAAATATTTCTTGGGGCAACCGTGGATTCTGACTACAATTCGTAGTTCACAAACCGCAGATTAACACTGAAGAAGTAGCAAAAAAAGTTGGGAGTTTAGGAATTTTCAGTTGGATAAATTGAATGAACCAGAGGTCGTCTACAGTTTCAGAGGGAGCATTAGACGACAACTAACAGAAAAAGAGGAAAGGAACGGGTAACATTGAGATATAATGAAGGCAGCAGAGGATTAAATAGGTAAAAATACAAGTCCCAGTAGAAATTCTTGTGTAATGCACGATATATTGGATTAAATGACGAGAGGAGAATGTGTAAAGAGAGCAAATGAGTCGGGAAACAGGAATACAAGACGTATAAAACACGAAATTGACGGAAAGTGCAAAATGACAAAGTAGGAATACCTAAGAAGGAAATGCATAGCTACACAATCATGCATTTTCATCGTAAAGATAGATCCGCCTGTAGGAAGGCAGAGAGACTTTTGGAGAAAGGCGAAGCACGTGTACTAATAGTGGGTCCTGAGATGGCAAAGCAGTGCTAAGCGAAGAAGTGGTAGATCAAAAAGCGAAGAAATATCCTGAGGAGTTACAGTAGGCAAACAAAAATAGTACAATGTGGAATGAGAAGAGAATGCAAATTAAGATAAAAGAGGAGATACGATACTGCAAGAATAATTTGAGAGATCACTGACAGACCTAAGTTTAAGAAGGCCTCTGGAGTAGACCACGTTCCCTCAGATCCATGGGATCGCCAGACATGAAAAGTTTTAGACTGTTATTTGGACAGCAAAGTAATTGACAATGAGAGAAGTAAAATACGGACTACAAACAGCAAGAAAAGTTTTGCTGAAAAAATAATTTTCTTCAACATCGAATATAAATTTAAATGTTACGAAGTCATTTTTGAAAGTATTTGTCTGGAGAGTAGGACTTCTGTGGAAGTGAAATCAAGACAATAAACAAGAAGAAACAGAAGCTTCTGAAATTGGTGCTACAGAAGAATACTGAAGAACAGATGGGTTGGCCGGATTATTAATGAGAAAGTACTGAATGGAACTGAGGAGACAAGAAGTTGATGGCGCAACTTGACTAAGAGAAAGGATCGGTTGATAGGACACATCCTGAGACATCAAGGAATAGCTAGTTTCTCGGAAGAGTGGCGGGTAAATACTGCAAAATTGCAGACTGTGATCAAGGATTGACCGCAGTAAACAGGTTGAAATTGTGGTAGGTTACAGCAGTTATGCACAGTTCAAGAGAATTGCAAAGGATGGGCGAGAGTGGAGAGTTGCATGAAACCAGGCTCCGGACTGAAGACCGCAACAACAAATAGTTTTGCTGTTATTGAAATGCAGTAAGAGACACTGGAATTGCGTTGTGGCAGCGGAAATGAAGTCGCCTTGGCGGCGCTTCCGTCGTGGAAGCTTTTGACAGGACACTACGCCACGACACGGCGTGGGACACACAGGATGCGCGGCTAACTCCGTCACGCCGTGGGACTTTTTCCATGGACTGTTCTTACGGTGGAGAACAGCGTGCACTCGGAGATCATCTTTCAGTGGCACTATCTGCAGATAGTGACTAACAGGCACGTGATCAGCGGGTTAATTTTAAGGCAGGAGTAGTATCTAACTTCCCGTAACAGGGTACTCGTGGGTGCAATTACTCAGTTTTTTCGCAACCGACCGCAAGATTAAAAGTTTTGATATATTACTACTTCGTTCTATGAAGGGACATTAACGTGTAAGAGCGTCGCAAGTGAAAACAATCTCAGGTGTTCAATTCACGTCCAGACACGCATTTTTAACCTCAGAGGAAATTTCAAGTTTACATGTGGTAACTTTGTGTTTATTTTAACTTCAGTAGTCTTCTGTATATTTGGGTCCACAGCCGCTGTAAAACTCATCAGGGAAGTCATTGTCTTGCATAGGCTGTTTTTAATTTTGAAATAAATATTTTATTTCATGCTTTTCCTCTATTTGCTTATTTCGCCCCCTTAGGCATTTCCATGCTATTTTCCGTCACAGCAAAAAACGATAATCATATATCTTATTTTCCACACATTAGTTTAGTGGGAGTTCCATCTAATGGCACCTCCAATGAAGGTTACCTATGAACGTGGTGCACCGGACACAAGACACGTTGGAATGCACCCTTATGAGTGTCTTTGTCACTGTGGGAGCACCAGACACACTGTTAACTCACTTATACAATAAAACTGCGACAAGGACTTCCCTGAAGAAATAAAATCTTGAAACTTTCTAAAAAGTTCATATAGTCATCAGCCCAGATACCGTTTTGAACACAAAACAGTTCTGGTGGGGCCGGCCGGAGTGGGCGAGCGGTTCTAGACGCTACAGTCTGGAACCGCGTGACCTCTACGGTCGCAGGTTCGAATCCTGCCTTGGGCATGGATGTGTGTGATGTCCTTAGGTTAGTTTGGTTTAAGTAGTTCTAAGTTCTAGGGGACTGATGACCTCAGAAGTTAAGAGCCATTCGAACCAGTCCTACTTCAGGTAGAGTAAAATCTTTGCCACGCTACGCTCGTTAATGACCACTGTTTTCTGTCCTGCGCTGTCAGCCCCAGCTCAACTAGGAACCTACCTCATTCGTGACCTTCCATTCCCAGTTGTCAGACTTTTGCTGGCAAAAAGAAGTGAAACGCTGAGAAACAGGAGAGGAAAATGAAATAAATGTCTTGAATTGAGAAAGTATGTGATGTTATTTCAGTGATTACAAGATAGAGTTAAATTTACAAAAAACTTGTCATTCATCATTAGGACGTTGCACCCAATCCGGTCTGGCTGCATGTCTGATTCGATGATTCGACTGTGAAGGGTGTTATAAAGCTGTTGTGTCCTTTCCTGAGGCAAGCTGGCCTAGAACTGTTGTTAATGGTCGACAGTGTTCTGAGTATTGTAAGTACGACAGAGTTAATGTCCGAGATGGTCCCAAATGTTCTACCGGGGACAGATATGGAGATCTTGCCGGCCACTGGAGTACTTCAACATCACGTAGACACTTCACAGAGACAGTTGCTACGTATAGACGACCACTGTCTTGTTGAAAAATGGAATCACGACATTGTTCCGTGACAGTTCTCACGAGTCCGCAGAATGTCAGCGAGGTGCCGTTGCGCCGTCAGAGCTTCTTCAATCACTACCAGCCATAATCTGAGGCCATATCCAATGGTTCCCCACACCACGATGCTGTGTCTTTCCAGATCCTGGAAAGAATGAGGCCCCTCTCCAGGACGCCACCACACTCCCTGTCGGTGGTCATCCAGGGCAGTGCAGAACCACGATTCAGTGAGGAACACAGTAAGACGCCATTCATCAGCAAATTACAGACCAATATCCTTAACATCGGTTTGTTGCAGGATTCTCGAACATATTCTCAGTTCGAATATAATGAATTTCCTTGAGACAGAGAGAAGTTGTTGTCCATGCATCAGTACGGCTTTAGAAAGCATCGCTCCTGCGAAACGCAACTCGCCCTTTTTTCACACGATATCTTGCGAACCATGGGTGAAGGGTATCAGTCGGAAAGCGTTTGACTCTGTGCCTCACTCCAGACTCCTAACTAAGGTACGAGCAAATGGGATTGGTTGCCAATTATGTGAGTGGCTCGAAGACTTCTTAAGTAATAAAACCCAGTACATTGTCCTCGATAGTGAGTGTTCATCGGAGGCGAGGGTATCATCTTGAGTGCCCCAGGGAAGTGTGGTAGGTCCGCTGTTGTTTTCTATCTATATAAATGATCTTTTGGATAGGGTGGATAGTAATGTGCGGCTGTTTGCTGATGATGCTGTGGTGTACGGGAAGGTGTCGTCGTTGAGTGACTGTAGGAGGATACAAGAAGACTTGGACAGGATTTGTGATTGGTGTAACGAATGGCAGTTAACTCTAAATATAATAAAAGTAAATTAATGCAGATGAATAGGAAAAAGAATCCTGTATTGTTTGAATACTCCATTAGTAGTGTAGCGCTTGACACAGTCACGTCGATTAAATATTTGGGCGTAACATCGCACAACGTATGAAGTGGGACAAGCATGTAATGGCAGTTGTGGAGAAGGCGGATAGTCGTCTTCGGTTCATTGGTAGAATTTTGGGAAGATGTGGTTCATCTGTAAAGGAACACTAATACGACCTATTCTTGAGTACTGCTCGAGCGTTTGGGATAACTATCAGGTCGGATTGAGGGAGGACATAGAAGCAATTCAGAGGCGGGCTGCTAGATTTGTTACTGGTAGGTTTGATCATCACGCGAGTGCTACGGAAATGCTCCAGGAACTCGGGTGGGAGTCTCTAGAGGAAAGGCGTTCTTTTCGTGAATCGCTACTGAGGAAATTTAGAGAACCAGCATTTGAGGCTGACTGCAGTACAATTTTACTGCCGCCAACTTACATTACGCGGAAAGACCACAAAGATAATATAAGAGAGATTAGGGCTCGTACAGAGCCATATAAGCAGTCATTTTTCCCTCGTTCTGTTTGGCAGTGGAACAGGGAGAGAAGATGCTAGTTGTGGTACGAGGTACCCTCCGCCACGCACCGTATGGTGGATTGCGGAGTATGTATGTAGATGTAGATGTAGATTCCATGCTTCCCGGTTTGGCACCACTGCAGACGCTGCCGTTCGTGTTGTGGCGTTAATGGCAGCCTATGCATTCTCTAGTCTGACTCCTGTTAGCCACCGACCAATGTTGTTGGATCACACAGAATGTTACAGGGAGTCAACGGCTTGTTCTCAGACAGCAGGCGCAGGCTTGAACGAGCTATGCTCGGTGAACGATACGACGATCCTCCATTGTTGTGGTCAGATGTTTTTGACTGCAACTTTGACGACAATTTTGCTTCCCTCACATTCCCGTGCTGTCCAGTATTGGGCCATTGTCACACTCGAATAATCCAGAGATCTGTACACTGCACGATTATACAAGCCAGCCAGATGGAGATCTGCATTAAAACCTCTTTCAGACTTTTCTAAGGCGCTATTTACTCTGTCTCACACGAGTACGCCGTCTCTTTGTGTCCTTCATAGTCAACACTCAACATCTGAAGCTTTTCACGACCCTTAAGTATCCTGTCAGTCCTGGTAGCTAAACACGAGCGATACTGATGGACCCTTAGTGGCCGGTCTTTCCGTCACAGAGAACGGCAACTCTAATTATTTACATACCCGCCGATGGTAAGTACATGTACCAAGTTATACTGACATCCGACCACGTCTTCCAGGTGCTCCACTTTTTTGTCAGGGCACGTATATAATCAGTCTCAAGGTTGTGTAAATGTTAGAAACCCAACACAAGAAACTAATGTATTACACACTGAAGAGCCAAAGAGACTGGAACACCTGCTAAATATCGTGCAGGACCCCCGCGAGCACGTATAAGTGCCGCAGAAGGACGTGGCATGGCTTCAACTAATGTCTGAGGTAGTGCTGGAGAGAACTGACACCCTGAATCCTTCAGGGCTGTCCATAAATCCTTAAGAGTACGAGGGGATGGAGATCTCTTCTGAACAGCACGTTGCAAGGCATACCAGATATGCTCAATAATGTTCGTCTCTTGGGAGTTTGGTGACCGGCGGAAGTATTTAAAATGAGAAGAGTGTTTCTGGAGCAACCCTGTAGTAATTCTGGACGTGTGGGCTGTCGCATTGCTCTGCTGGAATTGCCCTAGGCCGTCGGAATGCACAATGGACATGAATGGATGCAGGTAATCAGACAGGATGCTTACGTACGTGTCACCTGTCAGAGTTGTATCTAGACGTATCAGGGGTCCCAATCACTCCAGTTGCACATGGCCCACACCATTACAGAACGTCCACCAGCTTTAACAGTCCACTGCTGACATGCAAGGTCCGCGGGTTCAAAAGGTTGTCTCCATACCTGTACGCGTCCGTTATTCAGACGACGTGTGATCGACTAACCCTCAAAAACAAAAGTGTGGTCTTCGTCGCACTTCCTAAGTCAGAAAGTCCGCTTCTGTACATCTCCAAGACCCAAGTATCTGCTTCCGCATCTCCACCCAATGTGCCCACTTTCGCGTTCTCCTCCCTCATCTTAAATTTATAGAAAATGGCTCCTAAACTTCCACTTCCAGGTATTTTTTGAAACAGCCAATGGGCGTTCACATTGTCTTACTAAATAGAGAAGTCTTCACTCCACATGGAGTTGTGTCAAGCAGTCATACTTTCTCCCCAATAAAGGCAGAAGAAAAAATGTAATCATTTAGCAGCTACTGAGCTTCCGACGAAATACCACGAATGAAAATCTCCAGAACAGCCTGGGTCCCTCCGTTTTTTCTAAGACAACCGTTGCTGGCGAAAAACAAAATTCCACCCAGGTATTCTTGGAGCAGAAAGAGCAACTGAGTTTATACTGTCCGGACTTGCGACACGGTTCATTATACCGGCTCTTTTTTGTTACTGTTTGACGCCTCAGCGCATGACCGTGCACATTGCTGTCTCGACCACTCGCTCTACGCCCGTGCTAGCCCGGACAGTACAGGGTCCGGCAACTCCCTATCTGATGTCCAGGGTCCAGGTCACTGACCATGCTTCCAGCTGCCCGGCTCTAGGAAACTGAATAATCCGCGTAGGGCCCCTCTCTCATCCTTTCGTAAGGGCCACTTGAGAGACATGTTCGAAGGGCATTATCGTTAGCAGTACACTGTTAGTCACATTAATGTGACCACCTGCCAAAAGCCTGAATAACCACCTTCTGCATCGCGGTCGGCTGCCAGCGACACTGTTGGTAGCTCCTCGGTTCATCTGAGTGCTTCAAGTTGGGCGTCTATTTGCCTGTACACATCTTAGCACCCGTCGGTCACCGCTATCACCTACGACCTGTTGTGCACCGCACCGCAGCTGCCTCTGCGCCGGTTTTGGATAGCGTCTCTTTGACCTGCACGCTGTACTTTAACCACGGCGCCACGTGAAGAGAAGTTAACCGTTTCAGAAATGTTTCCACCCTTGGCCCGAAACCCAATGATCATGCCCTTCTGGGCGTCACACGAATGGCTTCCTTTTCGCATTACGACAATGACTACACTGTTCCCCGACACACTTTATATACCCTCCACTTCTGATGCTGCCATCTGCAATCTGTGAGTGGTTATTCCGCATTAACGTCGAACATAGGCTGTGGTCACATGGATGTGGGTGCACCGTGCATTATCGTAACTTATCGTTTAGTAATTTTCTTTAGCAAAAACTTTTTTCATGTGTCTGCAGCTCGTGGTCTTGCGATTCCCGGTGGGGTTAGGTATTTTCCTTACCTCGAGATGATTGGGTGTTGTTGTGTCGTCTGCATCATCATCATCATCATCATCATTCATCCCCATTACGGTCGGAGGAAGGCAATGGCAAACCACCTCCAGTAGGACCTTCCCAGTACGGCGGTACGGGTCTTCCGCATCGTCCCCTACGCTCCTCGGAGTGGTAAAACGTTCCTTTTCATTTAATTCAGCAGTTGTTTAAAAAGGTGTACAAAACTATGCATTAAGAAATTTTGGAAATTTGTCCTAAGTTAATCTAACCATAAACTAACTTAAACTAACGACAACACGCATACCCTTGCCCGAGGGAGGAATCGAACCTCCGATTGGGAGAACAGAGCGAACCGTGGCAAGGCGCCTGAGACAACGCGGCTACCCCGCGACTCTGCTGAATCGAATTGGGGAGAAGAGAAACTTGTGGCACAACTTAACTAAAAGAAGGGATCGCTTGGTAGGACATATGGCTCTGAGCACTATGGGACTTAACATCTGTGGTCATCAGTCCCCTAGAACTGAGAACTACTTAAACCTAACTAACCTAAAGATATCACACACATCCATGCCCGAGGCAGGATTCGAACCTGCGACCGGAGCGGTCACGTGGTTCCAGACTGAAGCTCCTAGACCGCACGGCCACGGTAGGACATATTCTGAGGCATCAAGGGATCACCAATTACTAAATTGGTGGGCAGCGTGGAAGGTAAAAATCGTAGAGGGAGACCAAAAGATGTATACACTAAGTAGATTCAGAAGGATGCAGGTTGCAGTAGGTACTGGGAGATGAAGAAGCTTACACAGGATAGAGTAGCATGGAGAGCTGCATCAAACCAGTCTCTGGACTGAAGACCACAACAACAACAAAATTACATTGCGATAAAGCAATGGTCAAAGTTTCGAGAAGGTATGCAAGCCCTGCTTGAATGCATTTAGTTTTAATTTTAGACTTGAGCATATCTGCTCGTAACTGTAACCATTGCTTTCTCGCAATGTAATTTTATGGTTTCTTAAAATTTCATTCCGGTGAAGACATACTTACAGGTGTCGAAACGTAGGACAGTGTACCAAACAGCTATTTGCAATCGGTAGACTGTGTGGTTCCTATGCTGAAACTTATATACGCTTGCAGACTGCCATGTTTAAAACACTAATAATTAATCTGTGGTCCTCAAAATTTCTTCGTCCCCACCAGCCCATTCCCTATTCGGGCTGGCCATCGACGGCCTCAGATTGACTAGGAAAATTGACTTAATACCATTTCTTAATTCAATAATTTTATTGACTTTCGAATTAATAACTCCATCAGCTCGTGGTTGATGTCATTTGATTCTTAATGTCACTACCATTCCTAATGTATTTTAAACGTAAATTTCAACTAATTAGCAATATCTCTTTGTCAGAAGATTGGATAGGGCTGCAATTATGACTTCTCCACGCCTCATGTATGTCAGAGATAAATCTCTGAGTTACAATGTGTGTTGCGACGAGGCGAAATTACTTTAATCCGGCCACAACTGCGTGTTCTTTGATTGCTCTGGGAGAAGGCTCATCAAACTAGAACACTTGAAATATTAGTTCACTTTATTACATAAATGAATAACAGATTTATTTGACACAGATCTGCGCCACAGGACTGGGTGATAAGTTACAACTGTTATTGACTACTAATGCACCACTTGATGCACAGATCAACAAACTGTTTTCTGGCGGTACAACGTCGACATTACGAAATAAATTTCATTAGTCCTAGACGAAGATGTTGCCTGCTGCAGCTGAGGTCTCGAACTGGAGTGACCTCTTGCATGCTCAGAACTATGTTGCCCTCACTGTGAGAGTACTGCTGTTTCTGAGTGGGAGGCGTGGTCCTGTGGTCTTCAGGAGTGCCTCCCATAATTCGTTGCGGATTGCAGTCAGCCCTCACTTGGTATCAATTCGCTTTGCCAACTTTCGTGTAGCAACATGATCTCTGCACGATACCACAATGTTTATTGGTTAACTGTTCTGTCTGTTCTTGGTAGATTATTCTATATATTCTGAATGAAACAGAGACAACTCGGGTGTAATATACTACAATATTTATTAATTGTTACACTAATCCGTTTCGGCTGTTATGCCATCTGAGGTATGGAGATAAGTATATGGTGCAGAGAAATTTTGATGGGTCAAACATTTTAAACTAGTGCGTGTACAGAGTATCTACATTTCCAGAGATAAAGAATGTTGGTGTTACAATTAGGAATATTCTGAATGAAACAGAGACAACTCGGGTGTAATATACTACAATATTTATTAATTGTTACACTAATTCGTTTTCGGCTGTTATGCCATCTGAGGTGTGGAGATAAGTATATGGTGCAGTGAAATTTTGATGGATCAAACATTTTAAACTAGTACGTGTACAGAGTATCTCCATTTCCAGAGATGAAAAATGCTGGTGTTACAATTAGGAATAAAACAAGCGGAATTATTTCAGCGTAAATGTGATGTAAGATTATTTAACTAAGGTCAGGTATGTGACACGTTATGTAATGAACTATACACAAATTACAACAGCTGTACATAGAAGAACATAACTGAATGATTAATTTTCGTGACATATTTTAAAGATGTGGCTGAACAAAATAATCTTGTCTATAATAGATCCCAAATTACAAACAAATAAGATATAATAGAGATATTAAGCAGGTAAATGAAACAGCTGTGATTAAACGAAATATTTTTTAATACAATGAGAGAAGTTATAGTAACTGAAATAAAGGAAATGGGGCACGTGAGCAAGCGGGATAATTTACAACATGGCATGGATGGGATTGTGAGTAGATCTGCAGCTAGAATTAGTGAGTTAGGGAACTGTGTCTGGTCATTTAGTACTAACCTTGGGTTGATAGACATGTGTTATTAATTTGCGTTACTTCAAGATATTTCCAAAAGTCTGTGATGATGCGATTTATATTTAAACTGAATTTTTTTGGTGATAGTTCCACTTAGTTTTACGACCTCACAAAAATATTGTTACGACTTACTTCCACGGTAACAAAAGAAAAAGAAAACAAAAGTTTGGATTTGACCATGAGAAGCGAAATTTGGACACTGTGCTGTTAGCCAATGCGCTACCGTCGTGCTTGGTCGTAAGTGGCGCGAGTGGCCTAATGAAGTTCCGTCGAAACTTTGACCATCATTTTCTCAGAAGCTATTGCGCGTTGGCACTTAAGCCAAAATAGGTATCCCTCTTTTAGTTCTTCTATCACCCTTCAAGTTTCGACTGTATGAGAGATCGACGTACGGCGGGTACCCCTTGTTAGACTGAAAGCTCGGGCTGACGTGAGGAGCCGCTGATCGGAGCCCTTGTGTCGTACTGGCCGATACCTGTCACAAACTGAACCAGTCGCTACTAAATACTGCTATTCCACGCATCTCTGCCCACGTCATCTGAAACCTTTGATCTGGGTATGGTTACCAAGTGTAACACCCCAAGAAACCCGAAAACCAAAATAAGAATGTCATGATAATTTAAAGTAGGGAACAGTGTTATCCTGACAGGTACGACAAATTTGACAATAATATAACACCTTTAAGTTTTGATGAACACCAGTTTCAATAATTATTGAGTATGTCATGATATAAAGCTGGAAGGAAAGTAAGGTTATTTTTAATTAGCTATCAAACAGCTCAGTAAGAACTGCAAACCAGTACGACGAAAGTTAAGTCCAAACTAATATATCGGTCAGAGATAACATTTATTGTGAAAGAGATTTGTAAACACGACGAAAAGGAAATTCAATGCGTCTACAATGCTCGATCATGGAAAAGTTAGTCGCTTGCTTGCTATCAAGTCGAGAGAGAGAGAGCACCGTTTGTTATAGTAATACAAACGGAACGCTACGAGATTGTTTCTTTTTTTTGTATAGTAATATTGTGTGATAGCGATGTGCGGACTTTGCTCTCAGTTATTCTGACTTGACAACTTGAACCGGAGTGATATTCTGATAGTGTACAACGAGTTAATGAACTCTAATTATTGGAGATATTATTGTTGGACTCAGCCTTCATCAAAGTGAACAGTTACAACGAAGAATGGACATAGTATCGAAGACTGCAATACCTGACTAGCCTTGAGTAGGAAACATTAATACGACCACACGAAGATAAGACAAATACGCCGATTGTAAAAGTTGTCGTAATTATCACGATTACCGAACTGAAAAGAATCGTAATTGATCTGATTCATCGGTTTGCGTGTGGTGTGATGATTGTTGTTGTTGTGGTCTTCAGTCCTGAGACTGGTTTGATGCAGCTCTCCGTTCTACTCTATCCTGCGCAAGCTTCTTCATATTCCAGTACCTACTGCAGCCTACATCCTTCTGAATCTGCTTAGTGTATTCATCTATTCATCTCTTGGTCTCCCTCTACAATTTTTACCCTCCACGCTACCCTGCAGTACTAAATTGGTGATCCCTTGATGCCTCAGAACATGTCCTAACAACCGATCCCTTCTTCTAGTCAAGTTGTGCCACAAGCTCCTCTTCTCCCCAGTTCTATTCAATACCTCCTCATTAGTTATGTGATCTACCAATTTAACCTTCAGCATTCTTCTGTAGCACCACATTTCGAAAGCTTCTATTCTCTTATTGTCTAAACTATTTATCGTCCACGTTTCACTTGCATACAAGGCTACATTCCATACAAATATTTTCAGATACGTCTTCCTGACATTTAAATCTATACTCGATGTTAACTAATTTTTCTTCTTTAGAAACGCTTTCCTTGCCATTGCCAGTCTACCTTTTATATCCTCTCTGACCATCATCAGTTATTTTGCTCCCCAAATAGCAAAACTCGTTTACTACTTTAAGTGTCTCATTTCCTAATCTAATTCCCTCAGCATCAGCCGACTTAATTCGACTACGTTCTATTATTCTCGTTTTGCTCTTTGTTATGATTATAAACTAGCTACTAAGAAGGAACAATAAAATTGTTCGTCAGTAATGGAAATCTCACGTGTTGGCTCCGTCAATAATTGAACTGTGTGATAGTTGATGATCAGAATTAATTAACTGTGAACGTTTTAATTGAAAGAGTGAGTTGATGAACATTGAGCATTGAAACGAGTGTTTTGTCGAAATAATATCACGACGCACGAAAGCGAAATAGCGTTATAGATTATCTCTGGATTTGCGTCGTGCCGTAGTGAACAATTCTGCCAGCAAACGTAACAACAACTACTGATACTGAACCGCAAATGAAATTTTCCTCGCTTAAGTGGTGTGAAACGACGCCGGTGATGAATGATTCACTCAATACTGCAATAACCAACTGACCGGGCATAGCAAATTATCATAAAACCATAACAGACAATTAAAATTAGCAGTTCGCACCGCTGAGAAGACTGTGCGGACTCGCAAACGGACTTTGATACATTACGCGAGGAACAAATTTCTTTATAGATTTTCAGGTGCTGCTCCACGTTACCCGATGGGACAGACAACCTGCACTGCGCGTCGCGTCTCTATTCCACCGACCGAGCTGTGGCAAATATCGGCTCAACATCAACAGTGACAACAAAAGGGGAGAGGGGACGTCACACAAGACTTAAAAAGAAAGTAATTGTTGCCATCTGAACTGTTTTTTATTAAAATATCAAGAACGGTCGCTGTCCTTCCACAATGATGTCAAAAATTATTATCTATTTTCTCCTTGATACAGATAAAATCTCTTTTGAAGTGGTATTTTATGGCCCTATTTGACTGAGTTGTCCCCAAGTGGTGTGTTGCGATATTCGTTTTTACGGGTTCAGTAAAACACAAAGGATGAGCATTGGCCGAGTAGCACTATTGCATGGCGGTAGCAACAGAGAGCGCGGCGCGGGCCGTCACACGAGACGGGGCAGGGCAAATTGGGCGAGGATGGCGCTCGTATTGGAGGACGTATGGTTAAACGAAACCCGCGCTCCTCTTATTTTGGACTGATATATCGAATGGCCACGTAAAATTCTACTTTGAAAATACACTTTGTAGCGAGACACAAATTTGTGAGAAAACGGAGTCTCGCGGCGGTAGCATTGAATAAATTGTTCTCGGTCTTCCTGGCACGTCAAGGGGCTAAAATGCCACAAGCTTCCGACCAGGCATACCTTAGCTACTGTCATGTGGAATGACTGTTGGTTAGGCGCTGGAATGTTCTTATTACATACTTTAGCTGCCGGTTGTGACGTCATTGGTGCTCACGGCTTCGCCAAATATATTGACTCTGCGTTCTATGCGTCCGCTTCAACCTCGCGATCGCTGTACCCCAGGCTTCTTTAATTACACAGTCCCATAGGTCGTTAGTGCGAGGCACGGCAGAAGTTTAGTCAAATTTGATCCTGTCACTGTTTTCCAGAGCATGCTCAGCTAAAGCAGATCTTCAGACCCTCGTCTGAAATCCGTCAAGACGCGGCAAGTCTCTAACAATCTGGGACTACAAGGTACTTGCAGATGTGGCTATTCTTACGTGGGACGGACAGTCTGCACCGTAGAACAATGGAAGAAGCATGAGAGATTTTATCGATACGGTAGCCTGAAAAATCCGCTTTAGCTGCACTTGCTCTAGAAAACGGTTACCAGATCAAATCTAATGGAACCTTCGTTGTGGCTCGCACTGACAGCTTCTGGTACAGTGTAATTAAAGACACCATCGCAATGGAAATCACTCGCAACGCTTTTAATAGAGACGACGAAATGCAGCTCAGCTCGGAGTGGGATTTAGTGATCGTGTGACTGAAGCGAGGACATCAAACATGAAGTCAAAGTATGCACATATAAGGCGAAGCGGTGAACACCAGTGAAGTCACAGCCAGCTTACCAGCAGCCCATCAGAAATCGTTATATTGGACAACAGCCAGGGATTGCTTGATCGGTAGTTTGTGATATTTCAACCTCTTCATGCGGCTGGAATCCCTAGAGTATCTTATTCAAACCGAAGTTTATCTTTAAGTCTGGGCGACACGTGCAAAACGTTATGAGCAATGTTTTTTTTTCGCTGAGACCAATAAGACGTAGCACCAACGAAACTGAAAATCTCTGTGGAAATACCTGTGCAAATATGTCCTGCCCTTAGGGGTAAACACCACCAGGCAGTTTGTAAAAGGAACGTCCGTGCATATGTGCACTATAAAATGGTCACTTGTCTTGGGTAACATCAACGATTTGGGAAAGTTGGTGTGAACGGTTGGGTCACTGTATAAGTAATATTTAAAAGTGCATTAAGCAACCGCTGTCACATTTGACTAATGCACAGTAATTTCACAGATCTCTTATTTCTGTCGCTTCAGGAATACGATACTTGGAGCGAAGAACTTGCATTTTGTGTAAGCATCACTTTGTAAAATGTATGATTGGATCCCTCTTTTATGTTTTTCTGTTTTCCATGGTCCACCAAACGACGCGGTCGAGTTTAGTTCACCTGTTGCAGATCACAGACGATCCGTGGAGTTTGCCGTTATATGAACGCACCGGTTGAGTCAGAAATCGCAAGAAGATCGCCGTCGGTCGACTGTGATGTCGTTCCCTATTATTCTTTAACTTTTAAAAATAAAATGTTTTATTTCTTCTGCATTCCAAATTAGTTACTGTCCTCACATTGAGATGGGTACTAGTCAATGATCTGTTTTTGGGATACTGTGCATGATGTATTAAACATTATTTGAACCAACTGTCGGAACTTCTATCAGCGGAAATGAACGTTATATGTGTGTGTATACATGTTCTCCAGGTTGGAATGCAAGAGCAGGGTATACGGTTTTGAGTATGAGGGGAACTGCTATTTTTCTGCAAATAATATTTTTCTTATTTAGCACATAGAAAGACACCGGCCATTAACAAGTAATCGATCAAGAATAATAATGTTAGTAGAAAAGTTATCAACATAGCACTCTTATGTCATAGATGCAAATCTATCCTGGACAGATAAATAATGGAAACTTAAACTTTCAATCAACTCAATGGAAACAGTTATGAAAGGGCTGTCGATGGACACCGAATACTCATTGCAAAATTACATCTTTGCTTGCCGTACGCCATAGCAAATTTGTGACAGATGGTGAAGCTTTGTTACACCTGTGTCGTGCTCGATGTATTTAAATCCCGCAGATATTCCGTGATACTTCAAACTCCAAGGTTCTATCGCCTACATGCATGACGAGTCCTGTCATCTCCTAAAGCAACTGGAAACTACCTGAGTATCTTCTACAGTGGTATCACAAAGACATTGTTTAGCGCCACTAAAGGCCCTAAACTGTGTTCTGCTGAAACTTTGCTTTCGTGGCAGAGAAGCAAGCAGAACAGAATAGTGGAGGTGAGATGTAACTGTCGTATACTGAGACCATCTATATTAAAAATCTCATGGATACACGGTACTGAAAATGTGAAGGAACAGGGTACATCAATGTGAGACAACGGCTCTGTTACAGAGTTATCATGTGATACAACAAATCAAAGTTATTTTTGGGTTTAGTTATATTTCTGGCATTCTTCTCACATTTTGATTACAAAATGGCTCCAAAGTCGGAAGAAGAATCGGTTTACGTCAATATCGCAGTTATACAAAAGAAACTTTGCAGGAAGCATTTTTTTACTGTGATTAAATAATCAAAGTTATCTATTCGGAATGCAGTTGAGAAGTAAGTTGCGGTTATGATTTTAGTTTCTGAATTGTTTTATAACTTCAATATTTCATTTTTTCACGTATGGCCGACACAGAAACACATTATGGACGAAAATAAAAATAAACGTCCCTTGATTCCAGGTCATCCTACCACATTTTCTAAAACTGATGAGGAAATGTTTGTTTCTCATGGTTTAATGATGATTATGGTTTCCTGTCACAGGATTTGATCTGAGATGTATTGAGAAGACATGTCTTGAACGTAGTCGAAGAAAAGCCGACGATTTTAGAAATGAATTTCCTGGAACCGAATGGCTAAACGAATTTATGACACAGCAATTTCCTCGGAACATGTCAATTGCTAGGGTAGCTGTTGATGAAAATGTACTAAACAGTTGGTCATTTCTATCATGAATTTGAAGGCGATCCAAGTTCCAGTGTCTGGAACTACGACGAGACTAATCTTGTAAATGATCCTGCATCCATTAAAATAATTACAAAGAGCGGCCCAAAATATACTGAGAAAGCAAGAAATTCCAGCAAGACCTGTAGTTGCATTATGTTTTGTGGGAATTCTGATCCTTATTTTGCTGTGGCCTGCCGCTGTGGCCGAGCGATTGAAGGCGCTTCAGTCCGGAACCGTGCTGCTGCTACGGTCGCAGGTTCGAATCCTCTGGTATGGATGTGTGTGATCTCCTTAGATTAGTTAGGTTTAAGTAGTTCTAAATCTAAGGTACTGATGACCTTAGGTGTTAAGTCTCGGAGTGCTTCGAGCCATTTAAAACATTTGAAGTTTGCTGTGTTTACAGGTAAGATGGAACAAATGTGTTAACTGGCAATGATCTTAGCTCCCACATGAACACAGATGTTATTCGACAGTGCCAGGAGCATAACATCAGTTTCATAGATTTGCCACCAAATGCTACAATGCAGCCATTGGATCTGGCGTTTTCCGACACTGGTAAGCAATCTTGACTGATTGGAAAGAGGCTTCAGATGGTATAAGGTGTGCAAGAGTAGCTTAACAAGGGTACCAAACTATGGTAAAGAAACTCGCAGGGAAAGTTGAAGAGAATAATGGTCAAAATCTGCAGCATTTAAGAAATGCACAATTAATCCAAAGCGCAGAGAGGAGTTCTTAACTAGGTTATGCTGTCACTGTAATCAAGGAGATAATGAACTGACAGCCCCATAGAGCACCTAGCTAGAAAAAGCGCCAACATGGCGGGGAGAAAGCATATATTAAGAAGGAGCCAATGCCGCTCCTGCAAAGAGCACTTATGTCATTGATCTGCCGAGTACATCAGCACTGCGCTACTACGCAGTCTTCAAAGCGGCAGAACCCAACCCCAACTGACACAAGTGTGGAGTTAAAAAAGAAAGCAGCTCGTCGCATCACTTGCAGCTCCAATGAACGTACTAAAGACCGTGTATTGCATGCTAAATCAGATTACAGTCTGTTTAAACGTTCGAACTCTGAGGCTGATGTGGAGGAAGCAGTGGATTTCAAGGAAGAAGACAAGGTCGTGAGGAACTATGTGGTGGTGGTATATGAAGGCGGACATTATCCAGAAGTAAAATGCGGATTTATGCCGCACTTGTTAATGTCATGGAGGCAGTGGGAAACATCTGGAGGTGACCGACAACAAAAGATGACATCTGACACAAAATAAGACAGAAATTTGTAGAATAAATTCCCTATAGGAAAGGGGCAAACGAAATACACTCCTGGAAATTGAAATAAGAACACCGTGAATTAATTGTACCAGGAAGGGGAAACTTTATTGACACATTCCTGGGGTCAGATACGTCGCATGATCACACTGACAGAACCACAGGCACATAGACACAGGCAACAGAGCATGCACAATGTCGGCACTAGTACAGTGTATATCCACCTTTCGCAGCAATGCAGGCTGCTATTCTCCCATGGAGACGATCGTAGAGATGCTGGATGTAGTCCTGTGGAACGGCTTGCAATGACATTTCCACCTGGCGCCTCAGTTGGACCAGCGTTCGTGCTGGACGTGCAGACCGCGTGAGACGACGCTTCATCCAGTCCCAAACATGCTCAATGGGGGACAGATCCGGAGATCTTGCTGGCCAGGGTAGTTGACTTACACCTTCTAGAGCACGTTGGGTGGCACGGGATACATGCGGACGTGCATTGTCCTGTTGGAACAGCAAGTTCCCTTGCCGGTCTAGGAATGGTAGAACGATGGGTTCGATGACGGTTTGGATGTACCGTGCACTATTCAGTGTCCCCTCGACGATCACCAGAGGTGTACGGCCAGTGTAGGAGATCGCTCCCCACACCATGATGCCGGGTGTTGGCCCTGTGTGCCTCGGTCGTATGCAGTCCTGATTGTGGCGCTCACCTGCACGGCGCCAAACACGCATACGACCATCATTGGCACCAAGGCAGAAGCGACTCTCATCGCTGAAGGCGACACGTCTCCATTCGTCCCTCCATTCACGCCTGCCGCGACAGCACTGGAGTCGGGCTGTACGATGTTTGGGGCGTGAGCGGAAGACGGCCTAACGGTGTGCGGGACCGTAGCCCAACTTCATGGAGACGGTTGCGAATGGTCCTCGCCGATACCCCAGGAGCAACAGTGTCCCTAATTTGCTGGGAAGTGGCGGTGCGGTCCCCTACGGCACTGCGTAGGATCCTACGGTCTTGGCGTGCATCCGTGCGTCGCTGCGGTCCGGTCCCAGGTCGACGGGCACGTGCACCTTCCGCCGACCACTGGCGACAACATCGATGTACTGTGGAGACCTCACGCCCCACGTGTTGAGCAATTCGGCGGTACGTCCACCCGGCCTCCCGCATGCCCACTATACGCCCTCGCTCAAAGTCCGTCAACTGCACATACGGTTCACGTCCACGCTGTCGCGGCATGCTACCAGTGTTAAAGACTGCGATGGAGCTCCGTATGCCACGGCAAACTGGCTGACACTGACGGCGGCGGTGCACAAATGCTGCGCAGCTAGCGCCATTCGACGGCCAACACCGCGGTTCCTGGTGTGTCCGTTGTGCCGTGCGTGTGATCATTGCTTGTACAGCCCTCTCGCAGTGTCCGGAGCAAGTATGGTGGGCCTGACACACCGGTGTCAATGTGTTCTTTTTTCCATTTCCAGGAGTGTATTTTTCATATTGCTGAAACGGCTAAGTTTTGAGGTGTGTTACTGTGTTTTGTTTGGAATGCTGCTCGTCTTCGGTTGCATCACGGAGTTGTCACTAATTTCTTAACAAAGGTTATTTATGGTATTCTTTCTCAACAAACTGTCTTAAGTTAAATTGTATGCAGTTATCTGTCCCAAACAAGACCTTCACAATTACCACTTCCGAACAAGTCCTAAATGCAGTGAGGCGACAAACGTCTTGGGATACCTCCTAACATCGTGTCGGACCTCCTTTTGCCCGGTGTAGTGCGGCAGCCGAGGTGGCATGGATTCCTTTAAGTCATTGGAAGTAGCGAGATCAGAAATATAGAGCCATGCTACCTCTACAGCCGTTGCCGGTGCGGCATATTTTGCACGAACTGATCTCTGCATTATGTCCTGTAAATGTTCGATGGGATTCATGTGGGACGATCAGGGCGACCAAATCATTCTCTTGGATTGTCCACAATTGTCGCGAGCAATTGTAGCCATTGTCATCAATAAAAATGCCATTGTTGTTTGGGTACATTAAGTCCATAACCATTTCCAGTCAATGACCGGTTCATTTAACTAGAGGACGCAGTCCTTTCCATGTGAACACAGCCCACACCATTATGGAGTCACTATTGGCTTGCACAGAGCTTTGTAGACAACTTGGGTCCATGGCTTCGTGGGCCAACTGAAACCGGGACGCACCTGACAAAGCCATGGTTTTCCAGTCGTCTAGGCTCCAACCTATATGGTCACAAGCACAGGAGAGGCGTTCTATTAGCTAAACATTCGTATCGGTCGTCTGCTGCCATAGTCCTATCTATCACTTGAGCCTGTGCCCCGCAGTTGCGCAGGGTTAGCCATCGTTAATGATATGGCATGTTAATGGTAGGGCTGGCCGCATGCCATTCCTGCCGCCACCCCGTACCCCACAGGACGGAATTAGTGTACTCCAACAATCTGCGTCGAGTGTAATCCATGGAATAGTGCGAAAGTGTTCAGATGTCTGCGAGCTGTGTAAGTGAGGCGGCACATGGGGACCAGCCCGCTATTCACTTAGCGCGATGTGGAAAACCGCTTAAAAACCACATCCAGGCTGGCCGGCACATCGGCCCTCGTCGTTAATCCGCCGGGCGGACTGGATCCAGGGCCGGCACGCCTACCCAAGTCCAGGAAGCAGAGCGTTAGCGCTCTCGGCTACCCTGGTGGGTCTGCTGCTATAGCCCATTGACGCCAAATAACGTCGCACTGTCCTGACGGATACGTTCGTCGTACGTCTCACATTGATTTCTGCGTTTATTTCAGCCAGTGTTGCTTCAGTGTTAGCACTGACAACTATACGCAAACGCCGCTGCTCCCGGTCGTTAAGCGAAGCCCCCGGCCACTGCGTTGCCCGTGGTGAGAGGTAATTCCTGGAATGTAGTATTCTCGGCACGCGCGTGACACTGTCGATCTCGGAATGTTCCATTTCCGAAATGGAATGCCCCATGCGCCTCGCTCCAGCTCCCATTCCACCTTTAAATTCCCGTCGTCCGGCCATAATCACGTCGGAAACCTTATCACATCAACCACCCGAGTACAAATGACAGCTGCGGCAATGCGCTGCCCTTTTATATGTTGTATACGCAATACTAACCCTAACTGTATACGTTCCATCGCTATTCCAAGACTTTTGTCGCCTCATTGTATATCAGCTGGTTAACTAGAAATGCAAGTGTCACAAAGTCTCTCTACGGATATGTACAGATTTATACGACATATTTAGTAAAATTCTGGCTCCAACAGATAAAAATTCTGGTGAAAGAATATTGCATTTAATAAAAAGAGGATAATTACATAATAAAACAACAGATATATTTAAAAATTTATGTTCTTACGTGATTTTTTAAAAAGGGCGTGAAAAGTATCACGAGGTTGCTATGACTATCCTAATGTAAGTACTTCATCAGGCTGCTAAATTTAAATATGACGGCGTATTGAAAAGTAATGCCTCCAATTTTTTATAAATGAATGCTGTAATTTTTTTTAAATATTACAAAATTTGCTAATATTCTACGTCTTTATTCTTCATTTTACATATTAATTTCTCAACGTAATCACACTGACGACTAATACATTTCTCCCAACTGGATATCAGTTTGTTGGTAGCGTCACTGAAGAACGTTTGAGTTTGTTGAAGAAGCCACAACCTAATCTACGCTTGTACCGCTTCATCACTATCAAACCGAAGTCTTTGAGTGTATTCCTTAACTTCTGGAAACAGGTGAAACTCGGATGTGTCCAAATCGGGTCTTTATGAAGGATGATCGATGACAGTGAACTTGAGGCCCCGGATTGTTGCAGATGGTCGTGTGTGGCCTGGCGATGTCATGCTGAAGGAGAGGTTGCTCTATCTGTGGACGAACTTTTTTAACTCGGGCTTTTCGTTTTCTGAGGGTATCGCTGTACCTTGCAGAGTTTATGGTTATGGCTTTAGGCATGAATTCCATATGCACCACATCTTCAACATACCGGAACTCTGTGAGCATGTCTTGGTGATCTTTTGTGGTTGAACTCCATTGATGATCTCTTGTTTTCGGATTCAGAATGGTGGATATAGCTTCCATCACCTAGCACAACGTTGTCAAGTATCTCCATCACCCTCTCGCCTAAAACACAAAACAAATTGTTGACTGCTGCCCAGTTTCCTCTGTGTCACTTCAGGGGAGGGCATTTGAGGCACCCACCGTGCACACAGTTTTTTGTACCGCATCTCTGCAGTGATTGCATTTACATGTTCTAGTGATATGCTGCATTTACCTGAGAGCCGTGTCTGTGTTATTCGACAATTTTCTCTGATGAGTTCATCAACCTGATGCTCGTCGGTTGTCGTACGCAGTAGTCCACTCCGAACGCTATCACACACGTTGCAGTTAGCACCACCGTTTTCTTCATAACGAGCACGAAAAACAAACGTCACACAATACGGTTCAATCATCGCCGTACACAGCTTTGATACTTCTATGGAAATAAATTGGAGGCCCGTTAGAAACTCGATTATAGCACGCTGCTTCTCACGCACCAATATAGTTACGTTGCTCACCGCCGTGTTAGTCGCTACAACTTGGGGCCCTCTAGCGGCAGACGATTGTGTCAGCAAAGCGGGAAGGTAAATCGAGTGATAAGCTTGACTGCAATACCTGAACCGACGTTGAAAACAGAATTAAAAGTCTGAGGCATTATGTTTCAGCCTGCCATTTTACATGCTATATGAACAGCATCCTGAGAAAGAGAGTCATGACACTACTATGTCCAGTTTGATAAAACGACAGAAACGGATGGTGTTAGGAGTATTGGTAGAGATACTTTGATAATTAGTACCTTAAAATATACCCACTTCAGTGTATTAGTTGTGTTTTCTCTCTGCATCCATCAGTCTTCCCACAAACATGTCATACAATTTACTACATTGCAACCAGGATGAGCCTTTCCACATCTCGAATGACTCCTCCGGGTATCGACACAAACTGCACATTGGATTCCTTCCCCTCCTTTACAGCTATATCCCTAAGGGGTCCCACTATGCGCCTAACATTGGAGCTCCCAGCTACCAGTAACACCAGCCTACTTGAAAGCCCAGCTTGTGTGCCGAGAGGCTTTCTCTGGAACAGGGTGAGCGATAGCATCTGGCTCAGGGAGCTGGCGAGCCACAGATAGTGCCTGGAACTTGTTCATTGACGAACTGGGGAGACCGTCTCCCTCCCCCTCCCCCCCTCCAATCAGCTCCACAGAAAGTCTTTCACTACTTGCCACAACTTTGAACGACCTCCCACTCGACCACAGGTCAGGGATTATCCTGAGTTGTCTAGGGCAGCCACGGTTGTGGAGCGATTGGGGAATATCTACATGTCTGGTCCTACCCAGTGATGTCCATTGGCAACAGCCTCAAGCTGTGTGAGCAAAGGCAACACCATCTGGTGCTGTGAGCGAAGGGTCAACAACTCAGATCGTGTCTGAACACAGCAATCACAATCCTTAACCATACCCAAACGGCAAAATTCTATACTAAACAGTTATTGTGCATTATGCATATTTCTTTGTATAGTTGTTTCATAATTTAAAAGGGATTTCACAAATACATGGAAGTGAAATTTTTACGATATTACATTACAAACAGAGTTCATTTATTGTTTTTGTTTCTAATAGAAAATTGGCAAAATGGAATCCTGGGCAGTGCTGGGTTTGTCAGCTAATATAACATAAAAATGGAGGAACCATCCAAAACTCTTCAACCATGATATTACATATGTTGATCATCTCCATTGCCATTGCAACAGAAGGCTTACTATCAATTCATACTTCAAGATTAAGGGAATTACGTTCTTCAGGAAGCTCCTGTCGCAGAATTCTGCATCTTTGATCTGCACTAGCGTTACTCACTTCTATGTGGTGGTGATAATGTTCTAAGTCTCTAGAAGTCCATACCACCCCAAAACAATGAGATGTGGCCACAGGTGAACTGATGTGTTGGTCCACAATCCCAATGGGCTCAACCAATGGGACTTAATTGATCTACCCCCTCTCCTCCCTTTTTCCCCCTATAACCTGTCATTGCTGGGAGACCCATATAAGTCACCTACAAGTTCTCAATCATATTACTGATTCTGTCGTAGCTGCCATGTTGTTGGTCACATATCCACTGTTTCTGGTCATTCTCTGTCTAGAAGTTAATTCTTGAATCAGAGAATCCTCGGTCATATTCACTCCACCACTATCACATACAGTCTGGTGTTCTCTTAGAGGAGTGGCCTTATTTTGTAAATATTTTCTAAGTTCCCCTCCAAATACTTGATTTTCTGTTTCGTCCACCACTTACTGTTTGTATTTGTCTCGAATAGTATCACTTAATCTTCCAATACCTATTATTTGAGTCCACGTATATATAATACAATGTCGTCTGACACATCAATGGCACCATGTAAACATGTGTGTGTCAGACGTTTCTTTATTTTATTTAAATACTACCTGAGTATCCAGTGTTGGCCAGGCAAGTTCAGAATGGCTCTATGCACTATGGGACTTAACATCTGAGGTCAGTAGTCCCCTAGACTTAGAACTACTTAAACTTACCTAACCTAAGGACATTGCACACATCCATGCCCGAGTAGGGGTTCGAAACTGCCATCGTACCGGCAGCGCGCCTCCGGACTGAAGCGCCTAGAACCGCTCGGCCACAGAGGGCGGAGTCCGGTATGAATTTATTCCAGTTTTATTAGTCCATATCCTCTTTGCCCCTCTCTGTTTTCGTTTTCTTCACTTCCCTCTCTGTTCATTTCCTTCTCGCCCCCTCTTTATGTCCACCTCCTCCAGACCCCACTCTCTCTCCACGTCCTCCTTCCCCTCTTTGTATCCATCTGCTTCAGTCCACTCAGTCAACCTGCTCCTTCCTCTCTGCATATCTACTCCTCCCTCTCTGTCTACTACTGTCCTCTAAATCTCCTCCTCATCCACTCTGTCCCCTCCTTGCCCATTTTCTCTATGTCTCCTCCGCCACCCTCTCCGTGCCCATCTCCTACTCCACCTCTCTCATTATGTCTCCTCTTCTTCCCTTCCTCACTCCATCTCCTCCACCTGCACTCTGTACCTCTCCTTCTCCATCTCTGTTTCTGTCCATGACCTCCAACACCGTCCCTCTCTCTATCAATTTCGTGTTGCCCCTCTTTCTGTCACTTCGTTTATCTGCTGCTTCCCCCACTCTGTCTCTGTATTCCTCACCCCGTTATGTCTTCACGTTATCTGCCCCAACCCAACAGGAGGCTGTTCATTCTTACCCCCACAGTAATTCTTTCCAGATAGTAAGTAATATGTGTAGCAATTTTGACTGAAATCGGTCCCAGGGTTTAGGTGGAACGTTTTGCGTAGCTTTGCTCAGAAATGCACAAGTTACATACAGGGTGACAATTATTGAACTGTATGAAATAAAATCGACATAAATTCTGAACGGTTTGCTTTAGTACTTTCAAACTGCACGGTTCGCCGCGGGGTATGATGGGAATTAGTATTCGTATGAATAGTGTGTCTTACCGGCGAAGGTCACTTTCATTTGAATGGGTTCATCAATAAGCAAAATTTGTGCATTTGGGGGATTGAGAAACCGCATTTCGTGATCGAGAAGTGTCTTCATCCTCAACGGGTGCCTGTATGATGTGCAGTGTTCAGTCACGGAATGGTTCAAAAGGTTCAAATGGCTTTGAGCACTATGGGACTCAACATCTGAGGTCATCAATCCCCTAGAACTTAGAACTACTTAAACCTAACTAACCTAAGGACATCACACACATCCATGCCCGAAGCAGGATTCGAATCTGCGACCGTAGCAGTCACGCGGTTCCGGAGTGAAGTGCCTAGAACCGCACGGCCACCGCGGCCGGCAGTCACGGAATAATCAGCGCAATATTCTTTGATGGCATTGTGACTACCAAACGGTACATGTTGGTTTTGAAGATGATTTCATCACCATTGCTCAGAGTGACCCTGAATTCGACAAAATGTTGTTAATGCGAGACCGATCTCGACGCCATCGAAGCAGGAGAGTGTTTGATGTCCTGGAGGAGCATTTGGAGATCCGCATTCTGGCTCTGGATTACCCAGAGGCCACTGGCATGGGCCTGGATGGACCACCACATTCTCCGGATCTGAACACATGCGACTCCTTTTTGTGGGTTCTATATAAAGACAAGGTGTACAGCAATAACCACAAAGCCACTGCTGAGCTGAAAAGGGACGTTCAGGAGGTCACCGACAGAATCGGTGTTCCGACACTTCAGCGGGTCATGCAGAATTTCGCTATTCGTCTGCGTCACATAATCGACAATGATGATAGGCATATCGAACATGCCATAACCTAAATCAGAATATCTTTAGTGACGTTTACACGTTGAATAAAGCGTGTGCACGCCGTAGTTTGTAACAAATTTCCGTTTCTTTTTCCTTATAGTTCAATAATTGTCACCCTGTATGTTTCACGTATACAGAATGTAACGAATATAAGTGAAATATTTCATTTGGTGACTGAGGACAGTGTAGTGAACAATATTACATCACTGTCAATAATACTCTTCCGGGCTGTTGACCGCACTATCACTATATACAGGGTGTTACAAAAAGGTATGGCCAAACTTTCAGGAAACATTCCTCACACACAAATAAAGAAAAGATGTTATGTGGACATGTGTCCCGAAACGCTTAATTTCCATGTTAGAGCTCATTTTAGTTTCGTCAGTATGTACTGTACCTCCTCGATTCACCGCCTGTTGGCCCAATTGAAGGAAGGTAATGTTGATTTCGGTGCTTGTGTTCACATGCGCCTCATTGCTCTACAGTACTAGCATCAAGCACATCAGTACGTAGCATCAACATGTTAGTGTTCATCACGAACGTGGTTTTGCAGTCACTGCAATGTTTACAAATGCGTAGTTGGCAGATGCCCATTTGATGTATGGATTAGCACTGGGCAATAGCCGTGGCGCGGGACGTTTGTATCTAGACAGATTTCCAGGACGAAGGTGTCCCCACAGAAAGACGTTCGAAGCAATTGATCGGCGTCTTAGGGAGCACGGAACACTCGAGCCTATGACTCGCGACTAGGAAGACCTACAACGACGAGGACACCTACAATGGACGAGGCAATTCTTCGTGCAGTTGACGATAACCCTAATGTCAGCGTCAGAGAAGTTGCTGCTGTACAACGTAACGTTGACCACGTCACTGTATGGAGAGTGCTACGGGAGTACCAATTGTTTCCGTACCATGTAGAGCGTGTGCAGGCATTATCAGCAGCTAATTGGCCTCCACGGGTACACTTCTGCGAATGGTTCATCCAACAATGTGTCAATCCTCACTTCAGTGAAAATGTTCTCTTTTCGAATGAGGCTTCATTCCAACTTGATAAAATTGTAAATTTTCACAATTAATATGTGTGGGCTGACGAGAATCCGCACGCAATTGTGCAATCATGTCATCAACACAGATTTTCTGTGAACGTTTGGGCAGGCATTGTTGGTGGTGTCTCGATTGGTCCCCATGTTCTTGCACCTACGCTTAATGGAGCACGTTATCATTATTTCATACGGGATATTCTACCTGTGCTGCTGGAACATGTGCCTTTACTAGTACGACACAACATGTGGTTCATGCACGATGGAGCTCCTGCACATTTCAGTCGAAGTTTTCGTACGCTTCTCAACAACAGATTCGGTGACCGATGGATTGGTAGAGGCGGACCAATTCCATGGCCTCCACACTCTCCTGATCTCAACCCTCTTGGCTTTCATTTATGGGGGCATTTGAAAGCTCTTGTCTACGCAACCCCGTTACCAAATGTCGAGACTCTTCGTGCTCGTATTGTGGACGGCCGTGATACAATACGCCATTCTTTAGGGCTGCATCAGCGCATCAGGGATTCCATGCGACGGAGGGTGGATGCATGTATCCTCGCTAACGGAGGACATTTTGAACATTTACTGTACCAAAGTGTTTGAAGTCACGCTGGTACGTTCTGTTGCTGTGTGTTTCCATGGGCTGTAACATGGAAAGTAAGCGTTTCCGGACACATGTCCACATAACACATTTTCTTTCTTTGTGTGTGAGGAATGTTTCCTGAAAGTTTGGCCGTACCTTTTTGTAACACCCTGTATAAAATTGTGCGACGTATTACGCCAATAATAACATCATTTGGTGGCTAATAACTTGAGCTATAACAAGTTGTACGTTTTTAGGTTGGTGAGTACCTTCAAATATGTGTGACAAGAACAAGCTATTAATGCTTATGTTCCTCTGGGCAGCAGGTGAAGTTCTGAAGTACGGATGCGAGGACACAACACGGTTGGTCAGTTTTTAGTGGTGCAATTACTACCATACAGAGAAATCAAGTTGTAAAGTATGTGATGTGTTTGTGGGAAGACTATTCAAGGCAGAGAAAAGACAGTAAATACATTGATGTTCCTACATGTTAGTGTACAACATATAAAAATATCTGTACTTGCACTCTGTATTTAACATATTTCACACATGTTTTTACACACGTTTCACCTGTATCTCTAGCGAAATTTGCCTTACAATTTCGTTTCGTTTTCCAGCAGCTCAATGTTTACTACGTCTTATCTCCTGAACTATGTGTCGTACAATGTCATACACTACTGGCCATCAAAATTGCTACACCACGAAGGTGACGTGCTACAGACGCGAAATTTAACCGACAGGAAGAAGATGTTGTGATATGCAAATGATTAGCTTTTCAGAGCATTAACACAAGGTTGGCGCCGGTGGCTACACCTACAACGTGCACACATGAGGAAAGTTTCCAACCGATTTCTCATACACAAACAGCAGTTGACCGGCGTTGCCTGGTTAAAGGTTGTTGTGATGCCTCGTGCAATGCGTGCCATCACGTTTCCGACTTTGATAAAGGTCGGATTGTAGCCTATCGCGATTGCGTTTTATCGTATCGCGACATTGCTGCTCGTGTTGGTCGAGATCCAATGAGTGTTAGCAGAATATGGAATCGGTGGGTTCAGGAGGGTAATACGGAACGCCGTGCTGGATCACAACGGCCTCGTATCACTAGCAGTCGAGATGGCAGGCATCTTATCCGTATGACTGTAACGGATAGAGCAACCACGTCTCGATCCCTGAGTCAACAGAACAACCATTTGCACCAACAGTTCGACGACGTTTGCAGCAGCATTGACTATCAGCTCGGAGACCGCGGTTGCGGTTACCCTTGACGCTGCATCAGGAGCGCCTGCGATGGTGTACTCAACGACGAACCTAGGTGCACTAATGGCAAAACGTCTTTTTTTCGAATGAATCCAGGTTATGTTTACAACATCATGATGGTCGCATCCGTGTTTGGCGAATCGCGGTGAACGCACATTGGAAGCGTGTATTCGTCATCGCCATACTGGTATATTACTACTCAGGACACTTATTAGTTGAAAGCACAGATGATGGCTGTTAATCAGTTGAAATCGATTTGCAAAATTGAATACATAAAACATGATTTGCGACTGGTTGCTGCTTATTTGGTAATTTTATGGTTTACGGTCGCTGCACGACTTGGGAACCACATGGAGCCCACCATTCACCCCTTAAGAGTGTAGTGTTGCTGCTCAGTAACGAACAAACATAATGCCAGGGGCAGTAATGTTTTAAGATGTACTTAATTTTTATTGCTGTTAGAGAAACTGGCTGTAAGGTAAGTAAAGTAAGCCTCAAGGCCAGAGGGGTAACGAGGGCAGTCGTTGAGGGCTTACAGGATGCTATGGTATAAATTTCGACAGAGAAATAACAGGAATTAGTGAAGAATCGTTTAGAGATAATCATCAGATGCAGTATACACTACATGGTCAAAAGTATCCAGACACCTGGCTGAAAATGACTTACAAGTTCATGGCGCCCTCCATCGGTAATTCTGGGATTCAGTATACTGTTCGCCCACCCTTAGCCTTGATGACAGCTTCCACTCTCGCAGGCATAACTTCAATTAGGTGCTGGAAGGTTTATTGTGGAATGGCAGCCTATTCTTCACGGAATGCTGCACTGATAAGAGGTATCGATGTCGCTCGATGAGCCCTGGCACGAAGTCAGCGTTCCAAAACATCCCAACCGTGTTCTATAGGATAGAGGTCAGGACTCTGTGCAGGCCAGTTCATTACAGGGATGTTATTGTCCTGTGACCACTCCGCCACAGGCTGTGCATTATGAACAGGTGCTCGATCGTGTTGAACGATGCAGTCGCCATCCCCGAATTGCTCTTTAATAGTGGAAAGCAAGAATGTGCTTAAAACATCAATGTAGACCTGTGCTGTGATAATGCCACGCAAAGCTTCAAGGGGTGCAATCCCCTCCATGAAAAACATGAACACGACCACACTATAACACCACAGCCTCCGAATTTTACAGTTGACACTACATACGCTGGCAGGTGACGTTCACTGGGCATTCGCCATATTCACACCCTGCCATCGGATCGTCCAATCTTTACGCTCGTTACACAAAGCTAGGCGTCGTTTGGGATTTACCGGCGTGATGTGTGGCTTATGAGCAGCCGCTCGACCATGAATTCTTGAATATGATTAAATAAATCCGGAGATGTAATACATGCATTTTGTGTCATTTAAGAGAATGGGATAGATAATAGAAATATTTAGGTATAACACCATAACGTAAAAAAAAGAAAAAGAAAAAAAGAAAAGAACTTGTTTCCTGTACGCATTTCTGGTGCATTTGACATGTTCTACATCATAACGGTTTTTCAGTGCTATTGATCAATGGAACACGTAACTAACTAACTAACTGCAAGTTTTCTCCTAACTGTCATAGTACTTGCAGTGGATCCTGGTGTAGTTTGAAATTCTTGTGTGACGGTGTGGATATATGTCTGCCTATTACATATTATGACCCTTTTCAAGACGAGGTCGGCCTGTACACTTTTGTGCTTACGTGTCCCTTCACGTTTCCACTTCACTGTCGCATCAGAAACAGTGGACCTAGGGATGTTTAGGAGTCTGGAAATCTCGCGTACAGACGTTTGACACATGCGACACCTAATCACCTGATCACGTTCGAAGTCCGTGAGTTCCGCGCTGCGTCCCATTCTGGTCTCTCACGATGTCTAATAACTATTGAGGTCGCTGATATGGAGTGCGTGGCAGTAGATGGCAGCACAATGCCCCTAAAATGAAAACCGCATGTTTTTGGTGATTTCTGGATACTTCTCATGACATAGTGTATGGCTGTAGCAAGGAATATGAAATTAAATTGAGATGTTGTAATACAAAGCAATGAGTAGAAGAAAATTGACATTTAAATCATTTACCTAATTTTTTTATGGTTTGTCATATTCCATGGTATATTTGAATATGATAAGCAATATGAGTGGTGCTCCCCCTTAGCTTAGTGATCAGCGCGTCTGCCATGCAGCGGGTCCGAGTTCGATTTCCGGCTGGTTAGGAGATTTTCTACGCGCGACAACTGGGTGTGGTGTTGTCCTCGTCATCACTTCATCATCATCGTCACGCAAGTCGCCCAATGTGGCGGCAAGTGAAAAGGTTTGCAACTCCGCTGCCGAATTTCCACCTGTGGGTATTCTCGACCATCAACGCCATATGATCATTTCATTTTTCACTATTATTAGCCATAGTTATTAAAACTGACGCTTCACCATGCCACTGTTGTATCTCAAATTTTAGGTCTGTGAGGTTGGCAGCAATCAGGCGAAAACCATTAGACACGAAGTGTTCCAAATTACGCCAACATTTAACGAGCAGCAGTTGGGGGAGGGGGTGGGGCGACCTATCGCGCTATTTCTGTAGCTAGTATGTTAGGGGCTCGTACCATTATAATTTAGGCGGATTACAGTTAATAATATGGATGCTTACGTGGCCAGAGATGCCGCTCCACAATGTCAATGTTGGCTTTCGAACAAAAAATTTGACAACCTGTGGTGTGCGTACTGTAAGAACTTCGGTACACACACCATCAGATTATTTGACTTGTCGCTCTAACGAAGCAGGCGAGTGTCAGCAATATGTCTCGTGGTCTTATCGTGGCGTGTTTATCTTCTGCCGTTAGGTCAGGCGATAGAAATGCCACTTCCACGATAATAGTAGCAGATTGACGGTGACCAACTTTAAACAGAACTTGATTAATTTTCACACACATTTATTAAAATAATAAAAAGCATAGACATTACGTAACTTGATTCTGGACGCTGTTTACAATTGACAATCTGAAGTTCCTTTGGTCTTGGTACGTTAATCTTATTCTCACATATCTCTGATACTTGACAAAGTGTCTATTCCAGAATGAGATTTTCACTCTGCAGCGGAGTGTGCGCTGATATGAAACTCGCTGGCAGATTAAAACCGTGTGCCCGACCGAGACTCGAAGTTGGGACCTTTGCCTTTCGCGCACAAGTGCTCTACCATCTGAGCTACCGAAGCACGACTCACGCCTTGTCTCACAGCTTCAATTCTGCCAGTATCTCGTCTCCTACCTTCCAAACTTTACAGAAGCTCTCCTGCGAACCTTGCAGAACTAGCACTCCTGAAAGAAAGGATATTGCGGAGACATGGCTTAGCCAGAGCCTGGGGGATGTTTCTAGAATGAAATTTTCACTCTACAGCGGAGTGTGCGCTGATATGAAACTTAGTGGCAGATTAAAACTGTGTGCTTGGGTAGCTCAGTCGGTAGAGCACTTGCCCGCGAAAGGCAAAGGTCCCGAGTACGAGTCTCGGTCAGGCACACAGTTTTAATATGCCAGGAAGTTTCAAAGTGTCTATTCATTTATCTTCATGGCTATGTACAGGAATATGGTAATCTTATTAGGTGCAGAGTGAAACTTGAGTAAAGACTGGTACAGACTAATGTAGACTGGTACAGACGGGTGCAGACTAATGCAGACTGACTAATGGGAGGTCTGTACACTCGTTATAATACCTCGCGCGTTCAGGTATCACTGCGCGAGTGTGGCCCGCGAGGAGAAAAGGTTCTACGTTAGCAGCGATCTCATTGGCTGCGTTACATATTAATACGCGGATCGGCGGAAGCAGAATTTGGTCCGTCTCTAAGGCAGCGCCATCCCGTAGTGCGGAGACGGACGAGCGCTGCGCCTGCGCTGTTGTGCTTAGCGGGGCGCGCTCTAGTGGGGAAGTTGTGTACGCGTTGACTACGCGGAACTATGTACACAACACAACCACTACTGGAGACGAATGTACAGGGCTCGTAGGAATGCTCTCGTTGACGCCCGTAAATACGTTATACGGCCCACTACCTAGTGCGGACAGCGAAGCAGTGTTCGTGGCGAGGAGCAGGGTGTAGGGGAGCGGTGTTTCCCAGCGCCTGCTGGGCTCGGCTCCGGTCCTTGAGCGGCGCGGCACTTCCTTCCCGTTGCCACACCACCGCACACTTCCCGCCGCTGCCAACGCGCCCCGCCCACCAGGATCTACAGTCCAGCGCCCGGCGAGAAAACAGCTCGCAGCCGCGGCCTTGGGCCGACAGCCGGCAGCGCGTCCAGCGGGCTGCCAAGGCGGCTGCTTGCTTCGGGTGAGCTCCCTCAAGTGGCAAAGCTGCAAACCACAATGTCAGTGCCGGTATTTCAATTTTTAGTACACTCCAACTCTCCCTTGCTTATTATCTTGATTGAAGTATCTCTATTTGTCAAGCTATTTCTCGTTATTCAGCTACATCTCGCTCTGGGCACTAATTTTCTACTCTACTCGTACATAGCCGCAAAAATAAATAAATAAAAAACTACTCGCCTTAAAATTGCTACACTACGAAGATGACATGCTACAGACGCGAAATTTAACCGACAGGAAGAATATGCTGTGATATGCAAAATGATTAGCTTTTCAGAGCATTCACACAAGGTTGGCGCAGGTAGCGACGACTACAATATGCTGACATGAGGAATATTTCCAACCGATTTCTCATACAAAAACAGCAGTTGACCGGCGTTGCCTGGTGAAAGGTTGTTGTGATGCCTCGTGTAATGCGTACCATCACGTTTCCGAATTTGATAAAAGTCGGATTGTAGCCTATCGCGATTGCGTTTTATCGTATCGCGCCGTTGCTGCTCGCGTTGGTCGAGATCCAGTGACTATTAGCAGAAGATGGAATCGGTGGGTTCAGGAGGGTAATAAGGAACGCCGTGCAGGATCCCAACGGCCTCGTATCACTAGCAGTCGAGATGACAGGCATCTTATCCGCATGGCTGTAACGAGTCGTGCAGACACGTCTCGATCCCTGAGTCAACAGATGGGGAAGTTTGCAAGACAACAACCATCTGCACAAACAGTTTGACGAAGTTTGCAGCAGCATGGTTCAAATAGTTCAAATGGCTCTGAGCACTACGAGACTTAACTACTCTGGTCATCAGTCCCCTAGAACGTAGAACTAGTTAAACCTAACTAACCTAAGGACGTCACACACATCCGTGCCCGAGGCAGGATTCGAATCTGCGACCGTAGCAGTCACGCGGTTCGCAGCAGCATGGACTATCAGCTCGGAGAACATGGCTGCGTTTACCCTTGACGCTGCATCACAAACGGGAACGCCTGCGATGGTGTACTCAACGACGAACCTGGGTGCACGAATGGCAAAACGTCATTTTTCCGGATAAATCCAGGTTCTGTTTACAGCATTATGATGGTCGCAGCCGTGTTTGGCGACATCGCGGTAAACCCACATTGGAAGCAAAATTTGTGCATTTGGGGGATTGAGAATCGGCATTTCGTAATCGAGAAGTGTCTTCATCCTCAAAGGGTGCCTGTGTGGTGTGCAGTGTCCAGTCACGGAATAATCAGTACGATATTCTTTGATGGCACGGTGACCACCCAACGGAAGCGTGTATTCGTCATCGCCATATTGGCGTATCACCCGGCGTGATTGTATGGGGTGCCATTGGTTACACGTCTCTGTTACCTCTTGTTCGCACTGACGGCACTTTGAACAGTGGACGTTACATTTCTGATGTGTTAAGACCCGTGGCTCTATCCTTCATTCGATCCCTGCGAAACCCTACATTTCAGCAGGATAATGCACGACCGCATGTTACAGGTCCTGTACGGGCCTTTCTGGATACAGGTGATGTTCGACTGCTTCCCTGGCCAGCACATTCTCCAGATCTCTCACCAATTCAAAACGCCTGGTCAATGGTGGCCGAGCAACTGGCTCGTCACAATACTCTTGATGAACTGTGGTAATATGTTGAAGCTGCATGGGCAGCTGTACCTGTACACGCCATCCAAGCACTGTTTGACTCAATGCCCAGGCGTATCAAGGCGGTTATTGCGGCCAGACGTTGTTGTTCTGGGTACTGATTTCTCAGGATCTATGTACCCAAATTGCGTGAAAATGTAATCACAAGTGAGTTCTAGTGTAATATATTTGTCCAATGAATACCCGTTTATCATCTGCATTTCTTCCTGGTGTAGCAATTTTAATGGCCAGTAGTGTAGATTAGAACACCTGAAAAGGAGTTCGATCCATTGACGGCATATTCCCCTGGGGTGTAGTGGAATCACTGATAATAGTTTAAAACTAGACACCATAGTGAGATAGCTACCAGAGCGCCACCTGTATCTACCCTTCGACAGGGAATGCTCGTAGCCAGAAGGCTCAGCATGGTGCACACGTGTGAAGCAAGCAGGCGACCACACCACTATGACGCACTCGTGCTTTCTACAGCTAACTAAGCGATAGGGGTCAAATTGTGGCCTTCCGATGGCAGGATGGTCCTTTCAGTTAACTGTCACACAATCTGGACGTGCTGCGTCAGCTGTGCAACGATGCTAGTATCAGTGGTCACGTGAACATTCTCACACCCGCAGACGAGGTTCTGGACGTCCACGCAGCACAGACGCCCGCCAGGATTGGTGTAAGGGCAGTAGTGGCAGATCGTCACAGATAATAGGGCTTGTGAGACCTGACGTGTCAATACGACCTGCTTCCAGCCCGTTATTAGCAGTGGGACTACGGGCATGCACACCTCTTGCCTGTCTTCCACTCTCGCCGCAGCACGATTCAACAGGTGCCGTCAGAGGATTAGGTCGAAGATGAAATGGCCCTCCACGATCTTCTGTCTCGTAGAGTGTATTTGTCAAATACACATTGGCCTCCACGCAGGGGTTAAGGTCTGTGGTGTGGTAAGCTACAACTTCTACAACTTTCGCTCACCTTTGGCGTTTGTGGAGGGGACGCTAACCTGCGCTCGGTACATGCAGAATGTTGTTAGACAATTCTTTTCCCGTTATTGCAACAGGAAAATGGTGCGTTGTTCCAACTGGATAATGCCCGTTCACACACTGCCCGTGCTCTGCAAAACGTGGAGCAACTTCCGTGGCCAGCACTTGTCTCCAGTCGAGGACGTGTAGGATATGGTGGGACAAGAAGTGACTCCTGCGACTCAACCAATAACTCTTACTTAACTACAAGAAGAGATCGAGCACGCGTGGCGTAACGCATCAGGACAGTAAGCGCCATCTCTACAATCCATGGGATGCCGCCCCTGGAGGCCACACACACGTGTGTGTTTCAGAATTGGTCAATACCTGGTATCTCAGAACCACTTGTGCTATTGATCTACAAATGTAATCGTTTCTTGTACTCAATATGCACTGTTGCAACAATAAACCTTGAGTGCACTGGAAGCTTCTAAAAGCAGCAGCAGCACTCTGCCTTCAGGCCACAAGTGGCCCATCGGGACCATCCGACCGCTGTGTCATCCTCAGCTGGGGATGCGGATAGGAGGGGTGTGTGGTCAGCACACCGCTCTCCCGGTCGTTATGATATCTTTCTTTGACCGGTGCCGCTATTATTCGGTCGAGTAGCCCCTCAGTTGGCATCACGAGCCTCAATGCACCCCGAAAAGCTTCGAAAAGGGTGTACTAATATTTCTTCCCACGTTTTATTTTAGTGAAAACTCTACAGGTTTTTTTTTATAAATACCTCCAGAATTTCAGAAGACAACCGCACGAGATCTACAAGGCATACAGTAAACATTCCAGATACAGTGGAGAAACCATCTACCGAGTTTCGATTCGTAATATGCGTAGTTGCAGTGCGCGCCGTTAAGTGGCCGGCGAGTAAGGATATGGCGTACAATGGACGCGTATATTTTGTGTCGTTGAATAAGCTAAATGTGACAATATATCAAGTAAAAGCTTCAATAGACGGAACAATCCAAGGGTGGTGCAACATATTCCGCGGGACTGGCTGCTCACATGATGCGAAGAAAACAGGCCGGCTGCGACCATTATGAGAGAAAGTGGACCACCTCTGGCAATCATTCGTTAGGAGCACGAACAGATCGATGACTCTTGTCATCAGGAAACTGTAGATTCCACAACTGTGTGGCTCATCTTACGCTAACCTCTGTGTGCAGCAGTTGTTACATAGGCGGAATACTCGGAGCAGTGATTTTCGTTCTGGTTTTTGCAATGACTTGGAGGTACTACTGGCGCAGGACGATTTTTCACAGATGTTGGATTTCGGTAACGAAACCACGTTTCGTACGTCTCGAAAGGTGAATCGTCATAACGTGTATGTTTGGGGCGGAACACATTCGTGATTCAACTAAAATTAACGTCTCTTCGTGTACTGTCTTCTCCAAAAAATTATCTACCATTTTTCTTTGCGGAGAAAACTACGTGCTTGGACACACTACAGCAATTTCTTGAGCCTACAGTTGTGCTCTACCAAAACTACCGTCCGGTAGTTTTGGTACACTACATAAATGACGTAGAAAATGGTAGAATTAATGATTGTAATGGTAGAATGGTAGGGAAAGAAGGAAATGAATGTGTAACAGAGGAAGTGCGAGCTGACGACTCCTCTTTGTTTTTTTATTTATTTGTTAGGTTGTTTGTTTTACACATAATTACAATCGCACATCATTCAGTCTGAGTCTAATGTTTATTTTACATCGACGAGCCAAAGAAACTGTTATACCTGCCGAAGTGCCGCATCACGACGTTGCACGGACTCGAGTAATGTCTGAAGCAGCGGTGGACGGAACTGACACCACGAATCCTGCAGGGCTGTCCATGAATCTGTGAGAGTACAAGGGGGTGGGGATCTCTTTTGAACAGCACGTTGCAAGGCATCCCAGATATTCTCAATAATGTTCGTGTCTGGGGAGTTTGGTGGACAGCGGAAGAGTTTAAACTCAGAAGAGGGATCCTGGAGCCACTCGGTAGCAATTGTGGACGCGTGGGGTGTCGCATTGTCCTGCTGGTACTGTCGAAATCCGTCGGAATGCACAACGGACATGAATGGACGTAGGTGATCGGACAGGATACTTACGTACGTGTCACCTACCATACTCTATTCTAGACGTATCAGGAGTCCCATAACACTCCAACTGCACACGCTCTGCACCATTACCGATCCTCCACCAGCTTGAACGGTCCACTGATGACATGCAGGGTCCATGCATTCTTGAGGTTGTCTCCATACCCGTACACGTCCATCCGCTAGATACAATTTGAAACGACACTCGTCCGACCAGGCAACATGTTTTCAGTCAACAACAGTTCAATGTCGGTGTTGATGGGCCCAGGCGAGTGTTTGGTGTCGTGCAGTCATTAAGGGTACACGAGTGGGCCTTCGTCTCTGAAAGCCCATACCGTTGATGTTTTGCACACTGACACTTGTTGATGCCCCAGCACTGTAGCCGCGCGGGGTTAGCCGAGCGGTCTTAGGCGCTGCAGTCATGGACTGTGCGGCTGGTACCGGCGGAGGTTCGAGTCCTCCCTCGGGCATGAGTGTGTGTGTTTGTCCATAGGATAATTTAGGATAGATTAGGGACTGATGACCTTGGCAGTTAAGTCTCATAAGACTTCACACACATTTGAACATTTTTTTGAACCAGCACTGAAATCTGCAGCAATTTGCTGAATTGTTGCACTTTTGCCAAGTTGAACGATTCTCTTCAGTCGTCGTTGGTCCCGTTCTTGCAGGATCTTTTTCTGGCCGCAGCGATGTCGGAGATTTGATGTTTTATCGGATTCCTGATATTCACGGTACACTCGGGAAATGGTCGTACAGGAAAATTCCCACTTCATCGCTACCTCGGAAATGTTGTATTTCATCGCTAGTGCACCGACTATAACACCATTCTCAAACTCACTTAAATCTTGATAACTGGTCATTGTAGCAACAGTAACCGATCTAACTACTGTCTTATTCAGGCATTGCAGACAGCAGCGTTGTATTCTGCCTGTTTACGTATTTCCGTATCTGAATGCGCTTGCCTGTACCAGTTTCTTTGGCGCTTCAGTGTATTTGCTTACAGATTACAAATTGCATTTTATAAGTAATAAAAATCAGCAGATCGCGTAACTTCTGTGCTTTTATCTAACCAAAGCAATTACTTTTGATGCAGGTACAGTTTGCTTGCAGAAACAGAAAAAAAATATAATTATTGTTTTTCTTTGCACCCAGTAGAATGTTCATCATCGTGGTCAAAGGTAAGAGTTTCCTGTTTTTATTCAGAAATGCGAAAGTTATTTATGAAAAACAGAAATATGTTTACATATGTTCGACGGAGTGCTCAAGCGACGGTAGGAATATTTTGGTTTTACGATTTTTTTATTTTACGTTTTTGTTGAGAAAATAACGTTTTCTAGCGCTATATGATAAATGTGTATTGTATTCTTTATTTTTACTAAAACCTCCCTCTGCTTCACATTACAAAGTAACAATTTTAGAATAAAACCTTAACTAAACATTTAAAGGTTCAGTTTTTGTATAAATACTGTTTATTGCTAAGTGACAGGCATGTGGATAACTATGTAGAACAAAAATTGTCCCTTAGCTATCTAGCCATATATATATATATCCTCACTCAGATTCTAAGTGGGTCAGTGCTTTCGGTTTTTAGGGAATTCTAGTACTGCCCTCTGCGGCCGAAAGGTTCTAGGCGCTTCAGTCCGGAACCGCGCGACCGCTACGGTCGCAGGTTCCAATCTTGTCTCAGGCATGGATGTGTGTGATGTCCTTAGGTTAGTTAGGTTTAAGTAGCTCTAATTCTAGGGGACTGATGGCCTCAGATCTTAAATCATATAGTGCTCAGAGCCATTTGAACCATTTTGAACTGGATTGGACGTGCTACCTATGACGACTCTCCTGCTGTTCAGTGGCTTCCATGTGACTTCTTCTTATGGGATTATGTTGAAGGTCGTGTCTTCCTGCCTATCTTCCCGCCTCTACCACCACTTTATCTTGATGGATTGTCAAAAAGTATAGCTAATGCAGTCGCTGATACCGACCACAATGTGTTAGGACGTGTTTGGCAAGAGTTTCACCGTCCTATTAACTTTCGCCACGTTATATATTGAGCACCTCTAATGTGAGTTACAATCTTCGGGAGATACTCTGCCCACTGATATGTCTGTTTTCTGTATATCGTGTGGTCTTCGCGCAGTTCTTTTATGAAGTCCCAGAGGTATTTATAAAAAAACACTGTTTTGGACATGTGCTAACAGATAACTATGTAAGAGTACTGTGTTGCCGATATTAAGTGTATTCCAAAGGGGATACCGTGGTACACAGCAATTTTTTATTGGTTTGGCCTACTGAAGCCAAAATGAAACGACTTATGTCTTCTTTCTTTTCTCCTTTCTTTCTTTCCCTATGTTTTTCTGATCTTTCTTCTCTCCACAGTGCGCGTGTCTTTTGGTTTCTTTTCTCCTGGGAGTCCTTGTAACGTTTTAGTTTTCCTCGCAACTTTTCTCTTTCTCCTATTTCTTCCTGCGTTACTTCCATTTCTCTTACGGTGCTTTAACTTCTTTGATCCATACCATTGATGTTTTTGGGTTTCTGTTAAAAGAGCTGAAAATTCTATTTTTTTCCCTCTTTTCATGTAACCGTTTTAGGTGTCTATATAATACAATTCTTCTTTTTTCCTTTGTGTCTGTTAGTGAATCTATTTTTTCATAAATTTCTATATTACTTCTTAATTTCCATTTCCCACTCTAATATTTCGGTCCCAATACTTTCCTGGGAATTCTACATTCCTTATTTTATATTTCACCTATTTGTTTACCTGTATTTAAAGAAACGCGTTCTGGTGTGTAAAGCCTCTCTGGTTTAATGACAATATTGTAGTGCCAGAGTTTTGCATTTGCGGAAACAGATTTTTTGTAACACAGATCTTTTGCTAGTTGAAAAGCCACCTCCAATTTCCATGTCCTTTCTCAGTTAGCTTCTTTGTCGAAAGCATGTTGTTATATTATTTCATCAAGATATTAAAAGTTTTACTCTTCTTTATTCTTCTATAATCAGCTCCATATACTTCAGTGCTTCCTTCGTATCTGTCGTTTACTATGTTTGTTTTTTTTTTCAAATTGTGTACATAGGCCCGCTTTTTAAGCTGTCTCTTCTAGGACATTTATCGGCAGTGTTGCGTCTCCTATACAGTCAGCTCATATAGCAAGATCGTTTGCAAAAGATAAACAATCAAGTTTAAAAAAACGGTTCAAATGACTCTGAGCACTATGGGACTTAACTGCTGAGGTCATCAGTCCCCTAGAACTTAGAACTACTTAAACCTAACTAACCTAAGGACATCACACACATCCATGCCCGAGGCAGGATTCGAACCTGCGACCGTAGCGGTCGCGCGGGTCCAGGCTGACGCGCCTAGAACCGCTCTGCCACACCGGCCTGCATCAAATCTCAGATTATCCCTTTTCCTCACAATTGTGATTTACAGCATTTGTTTATTACGGATTCGCCCTATTGTTTAAAGTGTCCAAGATACACGGAAGCATCTGGAGTCCCAGTGCCGCAAGCACGTTGCTTGCTGAAGTTCTGTCTTCCTCTCCCCTCAACGATCCTAACGATCCCCTCCCAATGCTGCCACTCTACTGCACACAAATTGCTACAATATATGGGACTTTAAGCTTTATTTCTCTCCCAACGTCTTGTGTAAGGATGACACCAGCTTTTGATTGGTCCCCATGCTTCTGCCAACCATGCAGTGCGCGCCAGTATTTCTGTAGCAGCCATTTATTCAAGCTCCGGTGACCCGACACGTGCTTGGGCGGCATCTGCGTTGCTCGCAACGAAAGTAATGGTTATTCAGTCTGCCAGCAGAACACCAGACGATGTGTTCCACCATTTACGCGTTGCAAACATGAAATGGAAATTAACGGTACTCGTGGAAAATAAAGAAACTGGCATCCCTGGCGTTGAGAACCACCTGAAAGAGTTGAAAACAAATGAGCCGCCAGGTCTAGATGGAGTCGCAGTTCGCTCTTTCAGAGAGTCTCTGTGGCAGTGGTAGCTTACTTAGCCTGCATTTATCGAGAATCTCTCGCCCAGCGAAAAGTCCCAAGCGACTGCAGGACTTTTCCTGGTGACTCCTGTGTATAATAAAGGTAAAAGAAGTGACGCTCGTAATTACAGACCAATCTCCCTAACATCGGTTTGCAGCAGAACTTTTGAACGCATTCTGAATTGGAATCTAATTAATTTCCTTGAACCAGAACGACTTTTGCCCACAAATCACCACGGGTTTAGAAAGTATCGCTCGTGCGGAACACAGTTCTCCATTGTCTCACACTATATCCTACAAACCGTGGATGTAGGGCAACACGATGATTCTATGTTCCTATATTTCCAGAAAAGTACTTGACATGGTGCCCTACTGCTCAATTGATTTCTAACACCAGCGTTGTTACTTTAACATGGGGAAAGGCTTTCCTTGAGTGACTAGTTAGAGAGTGGCAATAGCAAGGCCCTGGCGGATCCTGCGGTACCGACCGGCCGCCGTGCCATCCTCAGCCCTCACGCGTCACCGAATGCGGATATGGATGGGCATGTGGTCAGCACACCGCTCTCCCGGCCGTATGCCACTTTGCGAGACCAGAGCCGCTACCTCTCCATCGAGTAGTTCCTCAGATTGGTTCACAAGGGCTGAGTGCACCCCGCTTGCCAACGGCGCTCTGCAGGCCTAGCCCGACAGCGCTTAACTTCGGTGATCTGACGGGGACCGGTGTTACCACTGCGGCAAGGCCGTTGGTGTAAAAGCAGACATTTAGTAATATCAAATATAAATTTAAGTGTTAGGAAGTCTTTTTGGGAGGTGCGAGTATGTCTGTGGAGTGTAGTGAAATGTGGAGGATAAGCATTTGAGACAGGAAGAAAATAGAATCATAAAATTTGGTGCTACAGAAGATTGCTGAGAATTAGATAGGTCGATGGGGTAACTAATGAGGAGGTTCTGAATCGACTGGGGAGAAAAGCAATTTGAGACATAATTTGACTCATAGGTCACATCTTCATGGATCAAGGAATCGTCAATTTGGTAATGGAAGGAAGTGGGGGGTGGGCGGTAGGGGGTGGGGAGAAGAGATCAAAATTTTAGAGAGAGACCAAGGCTTGATCCCACAGTGTTCATCATAACAGACACGTTCTACGGGTTACTAAGGTGAAAAGCGATCACCATGTACTGCAGGAGCTTTTCGAGTAACGTCACTACCAGATGCGACGTATCGGGTGATTATAATTAAAGTGCAGCTACTCGCGGAGGTCCTGTGTGGGCTGTAATTATCGTATGGCAGCGAAACCTGGTAGATATGCTAATGCGTTAATGCATAACCGATTTACGCTGGAAAGAAATTAGTTCCAATTTTAGCCACTAGGTGCAAATCTGGCGCTGCACACTGTATGTATGACGGTATAACATCCACGCCGTCAACTGACTAGCCACAACGTGAGGGAATATTATTACTATCGACAAGATAGACCGAGTGCTGTTAGTGAAACTGTTTTATGCGAAGGGCAGCAATTACAGTGCTGCATTGAGAGAGTATCACAGACCGAAAGGTCTGAAATGAGGCCCAATGTCATTAAACGGCTTAAAGAAGATGATACGGAAGTACAGGTGAGCTTCGTGTGGTAGTAGAAAAAGGAAGGCGGCCTATCCCGGTGGAAGTTATTGACGAGGTTGCGATAGCTGCCACTGACCATTCAGCACGTGTCCCGGGTAGTGCTAGTGACTGTGCAGTGTTACGAGAGTTGTCCATCCCATGGTCAACACTACAGAAACTTTTGCGGTCTATATTACACTGGTATCCGTACAGTGTGCGGCGCAGCAACTGAAACCTCATGATCCACAGCGACGTTCCGAATTTGCTCTTCCGTTTCGCACGAATCGAAGTAATACACGATGTGACAAGGCACATGTTACACTATAGAAATGCCGAATTTGGTGTAGGCCTGCTGTTCAACTTTGGATTGTCCACGAAGAACCATTGCAGTAGCCGTATGTGACTGTATGGTATGGATTCACAAGCAACTTTATTCTCAGTCCATTCTTCTTTGAAGAGAATACATCCAGAGGGTGTACAGCATGTGATACCTGCTTTGGAAGTGGGCAGTTGTGTGGAAACTATTGTTTTCATCCAACATGAGGCAACAGAGGTTCCCCAGAGACTCATCGATGAAAGCAGTGTACAGGGTCACTCGAAAAGGACTTTACAGCTTTGGAATGATACATAAATTTATTGAGATAAATTACAGAATTGATAGATGTGTCATTTTGTAGCAAACAACCTCAAGCTTCACGTAAAAGCGTCAAGTGTCATTTTGGTTCGATGTGACTACCACTTATGATGCGTCAAAACATCCCACCGGTAACCAATTTCTTCCCACACTCGTTGCAGCAAGTCGGGCGTAACTTGTGCAACGACACGTAGATTCGATTTTTCAGGTCGGCTGAATTGTTTAGAAGGAGAGGACCATACACACGCTCTCTAACGAATCTCCAGAGAAAGAAAGCCAGTGGTGTCAAGTCTGGGGAGGGAGGTGGCGCCGCGATTGGCCCTTTATGGCCCATCTACCAGCCTGGGTAGCGATTATCGAGGAAACCTCGAACTTCGTGAGCAGTAAACCATCCCATCACGGTCATTTTCATCGATACATCACAGGGATTATGATTTCAAAAGGTACCCATGGTAATAGGTCATTTATGTTCCACGTAAGGAACACGCGGATGACCTGGTGATTTATCATGTCACAGTGAACAATCTGTCTCATCAAAATTCTTGTCCCAAGAATAAATTGTAGGCCTGCTTGGAGGTTCTTTAGTGTATTACGACGAACAGTTGTTGCAGAGTTGGTTTCCCGAAATCAAAACACACAGCGAGGAAGCTACGTACCAGTGAAAGTAGCCATTTTAGCTGTGCCTCGCTCCTTGTGGCAGAATGAGGTACCGATGCACTATGTGAATGCAATTGGACGTTGTTTGCTACAGAGTGACACATCAACCGATACGGCATGTTATCTCAAGAAATTTCTATATCACTCCAAAGCTGTAAAATACTTTTGACTCCCCAGTATGAGAAACACTGACAAGAAGAAGGGACAAGAGGGTAAGCCATCGTGGAATAACTTTCATGCTACTAGAGGGAGCTATTGTGGGTAAAAATATAGAAGAATACGGAGTTTGAGATACATCCAGCAAATAATTGAGGACATAGTTTGGAAGTGCATCTCTGAGACGAAGAGACTGGCACAGGAGAGGAGAGGAGAGGAATTCATGTCGGGCTGCATCAAACCATTCCGAAGACTGATGGTCCAGAAAAAAAAAGGAATGGGCAACACGTTATCTCGAACGTGTTATCTCCAGAGGTTTTCTTGACGTATGGCCTTCAGGATCATCTAATCTGAATGCATGTCAAGATCACCTGTTCAGAATGGATGTGCCTTTTGGCTCTGGGGACATCTTAAGGAAAGCAAGCGTTTACCAGGGACACGTTCGGTGTCTACCCGATCTGAAGGTCAGTATACAGGGCAACGTTGATCAGATTCCATCGGAACTGCTGCGAGCAATTATTTATCATGTCGTTTTACGCATGCAGCATCTCGTCGAGGTCTGAATAAACTGTGTAAGGGGCGGTTAATAATAAAATCAACATTATGGCTTTCTCATTTGTGTGACTTTTTCTGTCGATATCCCCTTCCTAACCCATTATATGTATATTCGAATGGGCTAATTAGGATTACGCAGGCGTTTGCCTTTCTTTGTGACCATACTTCTTTCATTCTTTTGCTGTGGGCTTCTTTTCTTTCTACAGACCACGTTGTTCCAGTCTTCTTCTTAGCTTTCTCCTCTTGGTCAACTTGCCACTTGTGAATTTTGGATCTGACGAGTTCCCTGTTTTGGATATCCTCTGGTGTAATCCCTGCTAGTATCAAAGCTGTTTTGATTTCGCCAATCCATTTCATTGGGTCTGTTTTAGATTTACTCCTGTTTGCATAGAATTCAACTATTTGCTTTGTAAGTCTATCCGGATTCATTCTTTTGATGTGTCCATAGAATCTTCATCTGCGTCTTCTAATGTCACTGTGAATATTAGAGTATTGTTTGCTTTCCTGTTTGCCTCTGATCTGAGACTGTTCACCTACACGTTTTGAGCCTAAATTTTTTTTATGATCTTCCTTTTCCTGGATGTTTTCCATGTCCGTTTTCCTATTTAAAATTAGTGTCTCTTATCCATATAGGCATTCTGATTTTATGACGGTGCTTGGAGACACATTTGCTATTGTAGATATTTTGAGTGAGTGGATAAGCAGTGTCCGTCTTTTGGCACCTGACTTAGTTGGCTTTCGTTTCTATTCCGTTTTCCTAAATCGTTTCAACGAGATATTTAAATTGTGGGACTCGTTTAATGTTGCCATATTTTGTCTCCTTGAATGTTGGTGCTTGTTTGTTGCAAGTCATATGTTCTGTCTTTTCGAAAGATACTTACTTGACGACTTTTTCAGTAGTTTCTTTCAGGAGTTCAATCTGTTTTTTGGCTGTTGAAACATCACGAGTTAAGATGGCTAGATCGTCTGCAAACGCTAAGCAATCTACTGTTAATTTTCCTCTGCCGAGAGTAATTGGTTGGTCAATCTTGAGGACGGATTTCAGTTTGCGCCATTCTTGTACCACCTTTTCAAGGACGCAGTTGACCAGTAGTGGAGAGAGTCCATCTCCTTGTCTTCTGTTTTGGTCAGAAAAGGTTCAGAGATTTCCCCATAGATTTGACTTCAGTTTTTGTGTCTAGCGATGTCTGTTGTATGATTGCACGTGTTTTCAGATTTAAATCCCGTTTTTTAAATACCCGTAGTAATGATTGACGATCGACTGAATCGTAGGCTTTTTTAAAGTCAACAAATGTGCAAACTACACCCTTGCCACTTATTCTCTGATGTCTTAAGATTAGTTTTCAGTTCTGAATTTGTTCTGGACACGAACGGCCTGGTCTGAATCCTGCCTGATGTTCTCCAATTTTTGGTCCTAGTTGTTGTTGTGCTCTATCTAGAAGGCACTGGGCTAGAATTTTGTAACATACTGATATCAATGACATTCCCCTACAGTTGTTTACATCCGATCTATCTTTTTTCTTATGCACAGAATGAATTAAGGGGGGTAGGACGTCAAACGGGCCGACTTGGAGCAGGAGAGGCACCACAGGACATTTTATTTTCTACTGTCTATACTGTTACAAATAAATTCATAAAACCTTTTCAGCATGACCTGGAAGGATTCAGAATTCACACTCATAGCAGTGGAAGTGCAAAAACATAACAAAATAATTTTTTCTTAGATATGAAATATCATCATTTTTCCACTTACTGTTGGCTGCATTTGTTGCTATAGGTACATTTTTCTTCACAAGTAAGAGAGATTCTTTGATGAATTTTGCACAGTATACAAACCATACTTACAGGTGGAATTTTCCAAATGTATTAAAAACTGTGGTAAAAATTGAGATAATTAACTAGAAAATTTGATTTTTTTCTAAACATAAAGTTTAAAACGTAAAAGCTCATTTAAGTTTTCATAAATTAAATAGATTCTAGAGTTTCAGACACCTGTAAGTATGGTTTGTATGCTGTGCAAAATTCCTCGAACAGTCTCTCTTACTTAGGAAGAAAAGTGTACCTATAGCAACAAATGCAGCCAATAGTAAGTGAAAAAATGATGAAATTTCACATGTAAAAAAATTATTTTGTTATGTTTTTGAACTTCCTCTGCTCCGAGTGTGAATCCTGAATTCTTCCTGGTCATGCTGACAAAGTTTTATGAATTTACTTGTAAAAGTATAGACAGTGGAAATTAAAATGTCCTCTGGTGCCTCTCCTGCTCCAAGTCAGCCCGTTTGACGTCCTGCTCCCCTTAACGCAATTTTCCAGTCGTCCGGAATTCGTTCTGTTTGCCAAATGTCTTGTATTATTTCGGTGATTTGTTTTATAGTATTTGGGCCTGCTGAATTGAGGATTTCCGTTACCCTCCGCTAACCCATTATACTATATTGGGCCTGCTGAATTGAGGATTTCCGTTACCCTCCGCTAACCCATTATACTATATATAGAAACATTTATGTGATGCTGGTCCCGGCGGAGGTTGGAGTCCTCTCTCGGGCATGGGTGTGTGTGTTCGTCCTTAGGATAATTTAGGTTAAGTAGTGTGTAAGCTTAGGGACTGACGACCTTACAAGGGAACCTCCCCATCGCACCTCCCACAGATTTAGTTATAAGTTGGCACAGTGGGTGGACCTTGAAATACTGAACACAGATCAATCGAGAAAACAGGAAGAAGTTGTGTGGAACTATGAAAAAAATAAGTAAAATATAGAAACTAAGTAGTGCATGCGTAAGATAAGCAACACAAAGGAGAGTGTGACTGCAGGAACGCCGTGGTCCCGTGGTTAGCGTGAGCAGCTGCGGAACGAGAGGTCATTGGTTCAAGTCTTCCCTAGAGTGAAAAGTTTACTTTCTTTATTTTTGCAAAGTTTTGATCTGTCCGTTCGTTCATTGACGTCTCTGTTCACTGTAATAAGTTTAGTGTCTTTGTTTTGCGACCGCACCGCAAAACCGTGCAATTAGTAGACGAAAGTACGTTCCTGTCCAATGGGAGCCGAAAACATTTGATCGCAAGGTCATAGGTCAACCGATTCCTCCACAGGAAAACACATCCGATATATTCTATACGACACTGGTGACGGCATGTGCGTCGCACGACAGGAATATGTTGTGGACCCACCTAACTTGTACACTTGGCGAATGGGTAAAAAGATTCTTCTACCTTGCCCGATTTAGGTTTTTTTGTGGATGTGATAATCACTCCCAAAAAAGTGATGAAAACATAAGATTTTGTGACATAAACTGCAACAAATCAATGCAACAGTTTCACAGTCGCACAGTTTTCCCTGTGCTCTGTCAAAACATATGTTTTTAACGTTTTCAAATTTTTCCGTGTGTATACCGTCAAATCCTGCATATGCCCAAGCAAATCTGAACATGTCCTGGAATTTTAGAGAGCGAAGTTGATTATGTGTGAGTGCCTGAACTTTGATAATTGTCTGAAAATAAAAAATTAAACTTTTCACTCGAGGGAAGACTTGAACCAAGGACCTCTTTTTCCGCAGCTGCTCATGCTAACCACGGGACCACGGCGCTCCTAAGCACACACCCTCCTTGATGTTGCCTATCTTACGCATGGACTACTTACTTTGTATATTTTGCTTATTTTTTTCATAGTTCCACACAACTTCCTGTTTTTCTCGATTGATCCGTGTTCAGTTTTTCAAGGCATATCCACTGTGCCAACTTATAACTAAATCTGAGGGGGGTGCGATGGAGAAGTTCCCTTGTTAGCAGTTAAGTCCCATAAGATTTCACACATATATGAACATTTTTTGAAATATTTCTAGACACCTGGTGTCCAAAATGGGCACTTTTTTTCCATTCTAAGTCGGTTCCGCATTAACGCATTAGCACTTCTACCAAGTTTCGCTACCTAACGATAATTACAGCCGACACTAGACGTCTATGAGTAGTTGCGTTTTAATTATAGCCACACGGTATTACGAGCCACCGCTGAAGAACGCTATAAGCAGTCATCCGGCGGCCAGTAAACTTGAAATTAGGACAAAGCCACGAGCTGGTGCGCCGCGCACTACGGTAGACAAACACTGGCGCGCGACTGCTTTGCGTCGATTGTCGGAAGCGGTGAGCGACCGGGAGATGTTTACGCCCGCGGAGGAAGCCGGTAATTGCGGCGCCGCCTGGGACGGCCCGCGGCTACCACGAGTCGCCGCTCTCCTCGGCGCTTCTTCGCTAATCTGTGACTTCCGGCGCCGCAGACTGCCTGCCGCGTCCGGTCCAGCGAGGCCGCAGGTGTGCGGGCCGTCCGCTGCGGCAACTGTATCCACTGCCCAGCAACAGTTTAATGTGAGCACAATACTGGAGTTCTTCAGTCCGAAGACTGGTTTTCCACTGTGGTCTATCCTGTCAAAGCCCCTTCATCTTTTCGCAACTGCTGCAGCTTAGATCCACTTGAACCAGGCCACTGTATCTGTGCCTTTGCCTTCCTCTCTAATGTTCTCATTCCACCATAAAAACTGTCTCATTGTATCACTAGCACTAAAAACCTTTCTCTTCCGACGCTGTTGTTTACAGGGAAGTATCGGTGTTGGACGATAATAATGAAATGCAAAAAGACTTGCACTAAATTTCTTGTTACAGTGCTCGCTTATTTCCAAGTCCGTATCGATCTTAGTGCTGAGTTTTCACTCAGACGGCGCTTTGGCGTTAGGCGGTTGTTTCCGTGTGTGAACCTTGGCCGGAGCTTAGCTGGAGGCGTGTGAGGAGGAAACAGGTGGCTGCCTTGGCGTGAAGACATTTCGGCTCGGCTGGGGTTGTTTGCGTCTGGACGCCGAGTGGGGCCCGATGCGAAGACCGGACCGTGATTTTACTAACCTAAGGACATCACACACATCCATGACCAAGGCAGGATTCGAACCTGCGACCGTAGCGGTCACTCGGTTCCAGACTGTAGCGCCTAGAACCGCAATGCCACTACGGACGGCTAAACGGAAGCATTTGGACTGAGAGGTCTTGTGTTTTGCATATTGTTTTTAAATTGTTGTTTTGGTATTAAGTTAGCTGAGGTTTCTTATGGATTTCCCGGCATTTGGTGTGTTGTCCGGTCCGGGCTAGGTCTCGTTGTTTTTAAAGGCGGTCCTTGTTTTGGCTGAGTACGGTTTTGGTTTACTGCCTGGTGGTTCTGGTAGTAAGCCGGGTCGCTGTGGTTGTGTTGCATTTTGTATGGGGCTGTGCGCTCGGAGCCGTGGAGTACAATTTGTGTGAACTGCTTCACTGGGGTGTACTGATCGGGCCATTCTTGGTCCTCTGCTGTATGAAATGATTTTATTATTATTTTAAAGTGAGATTATCACTTAAATGATTTAATTCTTGTTGCGTTAATTGCAACTTGCGTACTGAGAAATTTAGTAGTGTAATTACGGAAGATTTAATAGTGGCACATGCCCCTTTACCTGTTTCCTAATCTGTCAATTACCGAAAGACCTTAATCTCATAGTCATATGACGTGATTTTCTAAAAATTATTGTATTTTTATATCTTGTTATTGTTTTTTTTTTAATTTGCTGATCACTGGTGTACTGTTCCAAGTATTAAAATGTTTCAGGTAGCTATTACTTGGGTGGAACGCGCGGAAACGCAACGGAGAGAGTAGTTGCGTGCATTACGTAGCTCTCTTTCAATGCCATTAATGTAAGATGATGGCTATAACAAAGAAAAGATTAAAAAATCGATAGTTATCACCTGAAATATGTTAGAACGTATGAGTACTTTTCAAGGACCATTCGATAAGTAATACAACACATCTTTTCCTAGGCCAGTATCGGTTTAAAAATGCGGAATTTGTTGTGGGGCATCTTGGAATATTTTCGCTCCAGCCCCTGTAGTTTCGTGAAGTTCCGATAGGTGGTGGTGCTATACGTAACCTTCGAAATGGCGTCTGAAACGGAGGTGCATTCCAGGCAGAGAGCTGTCATTGGGTTTCTTGTGGCAGAAAACCAGAGTATCGCAGATACACGTAGGCGCTTCCAGAATGTCTACAGAAACTTGGCAATGAACGAAAGCAGAGTGAGTCGTCGGGCGAGGCGTTCTCATCATCGCAACAAGGTCGCGCAAACTTGTCTCATCTCCCGCGTGCCGTCGGCAGCATATAGTAGTGACTCCTGCAATGTTGGAACGTAAGGACACTCTCATTCGAGGCTGATCACAATCACCTTACTGCTTTCCTGGACGTCTCTGTTGATAGTTCCGACGCACTTGTCAACAAGTTCGGGTATTCAGAAGTCTGACCGAGCGAGGTGGTGCAGTGGTTAGCACACTGGACTCGCATTCGGGAGGACGACGGTTCAATCCCACGTCCGGCCACCCTGATATAGGTTTTCCGTGATTTCCCTAAATCGCTCCAGGCAAATGTAGGGATGGTTCCTTTGAAAGGGCACGGCCGACATCCTTCCCTTTCCTTCTCTAATCCGATGAGACCTATGACCTCGCTGTCTGGTCTCCTTCCCCATACATCCCAACCCAACTCAGAAGTCTGTGTCCGCTGGATTCTTCGCTGCCTAACAGTAGACCATAAAAAACAACGGAATCGCTTGCATGTTACGAGGGTGATCGTAACACTTTTTTGAAGAACATCGTGACAGGCGATGAAATATGGGTTGATCACTTAGAATCGGAAACATAACGGCAGTACATGGCCTGGCGCCGCGCCGCGCCACCTCTCCTCCGAGGAGCGACCACAGCCAGTTACGACGACTGTTTTCTGGGACTCTGAAGGGGTTATTCTGTTTCATCTCCTCCTTCACGATGCAACGATCGACTCTCAAGTGTATTCAGGAAACTGATGAAGAAACGACTTGAGAGTGTTCGGTGGCACAAAAATGCAGACTATCTTCGCCTTCTCCGTGACAACGCAAGGCCTCACACAAGTCTGCGCTCCCGACAGGAGCTCGCAAAACTTCATTGGACTATTCTTCCTCATCGAGCCCACAGCCCGGACATCGGACCTTCCGATTTCCATCTGTTTGGCTTAGTGACGGATGCACTCTGCGAAAAGCAGTACGTGGTTGATGGGCGGTTCCGCGCAGTCACTGTGCTGGTTACCGTCCATCCCGCGCCTGTGGCGTGGTGCACAGACAAAAATGGCTAATTCAATGTTACGTTTATCACCAGGAAACCGAATTAATACCCCAAAAACGAATAAACCTGATGAGCGAATTTCGATTGTGACTTCCGCCAAACGGTCGTTGCTAGAAAATTATCTGCGACTTTATAGCTGCTGAGGATCTCTCCCGCAGAAGGAGACGAAACTTAAGCCCGGAATAATGCCTTAGGCCAAGGTCTAAAACCTATAAAATTGAAATCGACGAAGATGATCCTTTTTCTAAAGTGTGCCATATCCGGTCTCGGCTGTTATGAAGACGTGATTCTATTTTTCGTCCCATAACGTACAGCTAGTAAGCATTCTCATGGAAATACTAAACGCGCCTGTCTACAGACCCCTTACCCTACTACCCACATCAAAAATAGTTTTGCATCACCTCCGGGACCTGTACAGAAAATTGGAATAGAGATCAACATAAACATCATTTCCGCCCTTTTTACTGCTCATGAAAACCACACATTGCATGTTGTATCGCCATACAGCGAGACCTTTAGAGGTGATGGTACATATTTTGTGGTGTCACCGCCAGACACCACACTTGCTAGGTGGTAGCCTTTAAATCGGCCGCGGTGCGGTAGTATACGTCGGACCCGCGTGTCGCCACTGTCAGTGATTGCAGACCGAGCGCCCCCACACGACAGGTCTAGAGAGACTCCCTAGCATTCGCCCCAGTTGTACAGCCGACTTTTCTAGCGATGGTTCACTGAAAAAATACGTTCTCATTTGCAGTGAAGATAGTTTAGCATAGCCTTCAGCTACGTCATTTGCTACGACCTAGCAAGGCGCCATATTCTGTTACCATTGATATTGTGAATCATGTACTGTCACGAGCGACGTTCATCATTAATGGATTAAAGTTAAGTATTCCACCAGCTACGTCCGTTGTTTCTAAATTCTAATTTCCTTGTCCTGTTCCAGGCCTCACGCCAGCCTGCGTGAGCTAAAACGAGTGCCTTTCGGCCTCCTCTAGGAACACGGTCTTGGCTCTCCTGCCAACCACAACAGATTTCTGTAGACACCAGTACCTCTAATTCCTAGTAGCACGTTCTCTTGCATTGATGCATGCCTGTATTCGTCGTGGCACGCTATCCACAAGTTCATCAAGGCACCGTTGGTCCTGATTTTCTCACTCCTTAACGGCGATTCGGCCTAGATCCCTCAGAGTGGTTGGTGGGTCACGTCGTCCATAAACAACCCTTTTCAACCTATCCCAGGCATGTTCGACAAAGCTTATGGCTGCAGGACAATGCTGCCCACTCTAGTCGAGCGATGTCGTTATCCTGAAGGAAGTCATTCACAAGATGTGCTCGATGGGGGCGTGGTTTGTAGTCCATGAAGACGAATACCTCGCCAATATGCTGCCGATATGGTTACACTATCGGTCGGAGTATGGCATTCACGTATCGTACAGCCGTTACGGCGCCTTCCTTGACCACCACCGGCGTACGTCCGCCCCACATATTGCCACCCCAAAACAGCACAGAACCTCCATCGTGCTGCACTGGCTAGACAGTGTGTCTAAGGAGTTCAGCCTGACCGGGTTGCCTCCAAACGCGTCTCCGACGATTGTCTGGTTCAAATCATATGCGACACTCATCGGTGAAGAGAACGTGGTGCCAATCTTGAGCGGCCAATCAGACATGTTGTTGGGCCCATCTATACCGCACTGCATGGTATCGTGGTTGCAAAGATGGACCTCGCCATGGACGTCGAGGGTGAAGTGGCGCATGATGCAGCCTATTGATCACAGTTTGAGTCGTAACACGACGTCCTGTGGCTGCACGACAAGCAACATACTGGCGTTGCTGTCAGAGTTCCTCCGAGCCATAATCCGTGGGTAGCGGTCATTCACTGCAATAGTAGCCCATTGGTGCCGTGAGCGAGGTATGTAATCTACAATTCCTGTCTCTCTGTATCTCCTCCATGTTCGAACAACATCGCTTTGGTTCACTCCGAGGCGCCTGGACACTTCCCTTGTTGAGAGCCCTTCCTGACACAAAGTAACAATGTGGACGCGATCGAACCGCGGTATTGACCGTCTAGGCATGGTTGAACTACAGACAACACGAGCCGTGTACCTCCTTCCTGGTGCAATGACTGGAATTAATCGACTCTCGGACCCCCTCCGTATAACAGGCGCTGCTCATACCTGATTGTCGCATCCCTGAACAGTCAAAGTGACTGTCTCCGTAATACAATACCCGCAGTCAACGTCTGCCTTCAGGAGTTCTGGGAACCGAGGTATTGCAAAACTTTTTTTGATGTTTGTGTAATCCACCACTGATGCCGAGGGCCTCTGCCTCTCCGACATCGCTTGGGACGGTTGCAGACCAGCCCTTACAACGGCAAGACGACAAGCTCCGTTCCCTTTGCTCACATAATAGATCATGTCAATAGTACATGAGGTCGACGTAGAACAGATCACAGCCTTGGCAAATGCCAATTATTAATTTGGAGGGTTCAACGCCCTGTCGACGATGATGTCATCAGAGACGGAGCACAAGCTCTGATTAGGGAAGAGCGGGGGAAGAACGCGGCGGAACCATTTTAAAGGGATTGTAGTGGTTCTGGACGATAGTGATGTAGGGAAATTATGGGAATAAAAAATTCGGCATTTGATTTGACCTTCGAAATTTAAAAATAAATACAACTTGTAGGAAAGTTTAAGAGACCTTCGGAGAAATGAGGACCTGCTGTATCAATATTAAGAGTTCAGTTGTCAAGCCCATCTGGCCGGAGAATGGAAGGTTGAAAGTTGGAAAGAATAGTTAGAGGGCCTATACAAGGGAAAGAAATTTGAAGCCAATATCAATGCAAGCGAACAGGAAATAAATGTAGATGAGATTCGAGGTACTATACTGCGAGAAGACTTTGATAGAGCTACGAAAGACCTAAATCGAAACAAGTTCCATGGAGTAGGTGGCATTCCTTCAGAATTACTAACAAGGAAACCTCCCCATCGCATCCCCCTCAGATTTAGTTATAAGTTGGCACAATGGATAGGCCTTGAAAAACTGAACACAGATCAATCGAGAAAACAGGAAGAACTTGTGTGGAACTATGAAAAAAAATTAGCAAAATATAGAAACTGAGTAGTCCATGTGCAAGATAGGCAACATCAAGGATGATGTGAACTCAGGAGCTCCGTGGTCCCGTGGTTAGTGTGAGCAGCTGCGGCACGCGAGAGGTCATTGGTACAAGTCTTCCCTCGAGTGAAAAGTTTAATTTCTTTATTTTCGCCAAGTTATGATCTGTCCGTTCGTTCATTGACCTCTCTGTTCATTGTAATAAGTTTAGTGTCTGTGTTTTGCGACCGCACCGCAAAACTGTGCGATTAGTAGACTAAAGGACCCAAAACATTTGATCGCAACCGATTCCTCCACAGGAAAACATGTCTGATATATTCTATACGACTCTGGTGACGGCATGTGCGTCACATGACAGGAATATGTTGTCGACCCACCAAACTAGTACACTTGGCGTATGGGTAAAAAGATTCTTCTACCTTGCCTGATTTATGTTTTCTTGTGGATGTGATAATCGTTCCCAAAAAAGTGATGAAAACATAAGAGGTTGTCACATAAACTGAAAATAAAAAATTAAACTTTTTCACTCCCGGGAAGACTTGAACCAAGGATCTCTCGTTCCGCAGCTATTCACGCTAACAACTTTTTTTTTTATTCTTGTCAAAACTACTCAGTCGTGTACGCAAGATACAAGGGCTGAATAAAAATATGTAAACACCGCGAGAAAGGGTGACTGCGCATAAACGCAGATGCTAGCAACGCTTGCAGGTTGCTCTGTTGTAATTCAGCACGAACGTCACCAGTGCAGTGTCCTCTATGCATCGCAAGTGTCAGTCGTGCTCATGTCCGGGTTACATGAACTGTAAGTGCATTATGTCGGGGCTAAGTGAATTCGAATGTGAACGAATTTTTGCTGCTCTTATGGTGTTCCCGTACCCAAATTAGACGAATTGTTTGGTGTTTCAAGAGGAACCATATTAAAGATTTATACTGCGTTCAGAGAAAGCGGAAAAGCATTACCCACTAAGTCACATGGCAGGTGAAAGTGAGTATTGAGTAATCGTGAGAGACGCTCATTAAAGAGGACTGTGAAGAAAAATAAGTGGACGACAGTTGCAAAAGCCACGGAATGTCGCATTCGCGAAGCCTGTAAGCACAAAAACAACGCGAAGGGAGGTCCATAACCTGCGGGGTGACCTGGAATTCCAAAACTACACTGATGCAAATGCCCGTATCAGGAAGACGCGGTGCCGAAGACATAAAACCTGAGCTGTGGAGCAATGGAAGAAAGTCGTTTGGTCGCATGTCATGCTGTACATTGATTCCAACTTCCGGCAGAGTTGCTCCCGCTCATTAGGGGCATTCGTTGATCATTTAGGCAGCCGTATCTTAGGATTCCATGGGCTCCGCATGTGCTCTGCAAGCTCACATTTGTGTCAAGGATTGTGTGACTGTTTTGGTTGATAAAGTCCATCCCATGGTACAATGTTTGTTCCCAAATGGAGATCCTGTGATCCCCCATGTTCGCTTTGCTATCAAGTATTATCTGACTATTTTCGTTGATGTAGTCCATACAGTGGCACAATGTTTGTTTCCCAATGGTGATACAGTGATCCTAGACGAAAGGGCCCCTCGAATCGTCCAGAGCTGGTTTTGTGAGCGCGAGAATGAATTGCGGCGTCTCCTCTGGCATCCACAGTCAGCAGATTTCAATGTCGAGCTTATGTGGTCTTCTTTGGAGAGAAAATTTGTGATCGCCATCTTGCTCCGTCACTGATAACTGAACTCACCACTACATTGCAGGAAAAATGGTACAAGCTTCCCTTGGAAACAATACAGGGCTCGTATTTCTCAGTTCCGATAAGACTGGAAACTGTTTTGGATGGCAACGGATTCCTACACCGTATTAGGCATTGTAATGTGTCGTGGTTTTACTACTTGTGTACTTTTGACCACCCGTTGTATGCCAGACAGGCAAAATGCTCTCATACCTCAAAGAGAGTGTTCTCGACAAAATGGTTCAAATGGCTCTGGGCACTATGGGACTTAAATTCTGAGGTCTCCTAGAACTTAGTACTACTTAAACCTAACTAACCTCAGGACATCACACACATCCATGCCCGAGGCAGGATTCGAACCTGCGACCGTAGCGGTCGTACGGTTCCAGACTGTAGCGCCTAGAACCGCTCGGCCACTACGGCCGGGAGTGTTATCGACAACACAGTGGTCCCTGCAGCGGCCTACACCGTTACTGAACATGGCTTAGAGAAGAGGCGACTGGCATGCAACACGAATGAACGAATGTGTCCGTCCACCATCAGTAAAATCTTAAGAAATGCAGTAAGAGCGCGGAACAACAGTAGTAGGCTAGCAACAAATATCTGAGTCCCGCCAATCCGCGGCTTTCTAAATACAAACACCAAACGGACTGCATCTTTTAGAGGACACATAACATAAATTGTCACAGGTTTGTATACTTAATGACTATGAAGATATTCGACACTGCAGCTACATTCAAGGTAATTTTATTTTGCAAACCAGTCATCGCAACTGTTTATCAAGTTTTGTGTGCGGCATTTTGTGTTGGAGGAGCATCAATTTTCTAAATCTTTTAATTACAGGAAAACTAGGACGTTACGAACTGTACGTTCTCCACTGAAGTTTCCGTGCCAAGTGATCTCTGAATTCGCTCGTACACACATTGCTCGACGAGTCGAGTGAGGCGTGTTGGTATCTTACAACACACGTTTCCCATGCACGTATCATAAGATAGAATACACTTTTAAAAGCATTTCCAACGATTATACAGGAATTTCAAACAGTGAACTATATTTTTGGCAGAAAACTAATTTGCGTTTTAGAGCGGAAGTCTGTCTTATTAACGAAATGAAATGATGCTATTTGAAATTGTTTCTGTTTACGTACAATTAAATAAGGTTGGTCAGCTTTTTCGTTTTTGAGCCAGTACAGAACAACTCATACTTTGCGCTGAAGGTCTGCCACAACAGTCGTCATTGTGTTTCGTTTAAGTGGTAAGTAATTTGTAGCAGCGAGTGCCACTTGCACAGGAAATCTTACGCCACTGCGAATCCCCTGATGGCACGACAAGCATCCATAGTTGACGCTGAGATACCTCTCGGAGCAATACCTGACGGGAGTAGCCGTTTCGACAAAAGTCGAAGAACATTTTACCACGTGGGACTCATATTCACTTATTTCCTGTAATAACCAGTCTTTGCTTTCAGTGTTATATGCAAAGAGTAACTAGACTGAACGTATCAATAAATTTCTACCATTTTAAATTCAGTTACACTGGTGTACATATCTTAAGAACGAAACTAACTTATGAGTACCGTATCACTGCCAAGTAACATACCTCGATGACCTTTGATCACGCATTGAAAGAACTGGTACAATATAGTACAGAAGGTAATTGACAGAAAAACGCAATGACACGAACATAAATGACACTTTTATTCAAAGACAATAAGTACTCTGAAGTTACTGCGATTTACATTGGTCCTCAGATTGTTACAAAAGGCGGGACATTAGTAGAGTGTGCGATCACCACGGCAAAGCATGATATACAATGTACTCCCTGTTGATCAACATATTGATGAGGAGTTCTTGTGGTACAGCATTCCGTTCCTCACCAGGGCGCTTCGCAACTGTTGGATGGTCGTCGGTACATGTGGACGTGCGCAATGAATGTTCCCAACGCATTCCACTTGTGTTCGATGGGATTAAAGTCGGGGAACAGGAAGCACAGTCCATTCGCCGAACATCCTCTCGTTCCAGGACCTCCTCTACCTGCATTGTCCGATGCAGTCACGCATTGCCGTCCATAACAAAGAAGTCAGGGCTGATTGCACCTCTGAAAAGGCGCACATGAGGAAGCAGTACAGTGTCGCAATAACGTTGAGTGGCCAGTGTACCGCGGTCTAAGATTATGCCTCCCCAAACCATAGCACCTGGACCACGAAAACGATCATTTTCGACATGATTCTGGATGTACCATCATACAGCAAGCGGTGGGAACACGTGATGCACCCAAGACATTGTCGAACATGATCGTTTTGATGGTCCAGGTATTACGATGTGGGGAGTCATAATGCTGCATGGATGCACTGACCACCAGATTAAACTGGTACGCTGACAGGTCAACATTGTGACGCTGTAATCCTTCCTCCTGTCCGTGATTTCACGGGTGCATTCGGCCCCGGCGTCATTGTTATTGTCCGTCATTTCACGGGTGCATTCGGCTCCGACGTCGTTTTTATGCGTAACAATGTGCGATTGCATCGAAGAGTGCAGGTGAAAGAGCTCTTGAAACTAGAGGATATTCAGTGAATGAAAATTTAATATTGGCGAATGTCCCACATACACTCACATAAGTACTCTCTTTCACATTCACCTTAACACAAAACGTAAATATCTACTTGAAATTCTTAAAGTTACTGCTACAGCAAAATTACGAAAAGGTTTTCTAAAATGAGAACTTTCCGCATTTGAATCTAAACACTGAAGATGTTATCATGTCTTTTCAAATAGTCACAGTTGGTGAACTATTAACATATATAAGTTTTTTAAGTGTCGGATAATTACGTTTTTTACTGACCTTTTTTTTTGTAACTTCAGATTTTGACAGATTGTTCCTTTGCACAACAGAAGGTTATGAAGTTCCTCAGGCTATTTCTAGATCAGTTATTAATTTTTATAGTTCCAGAGAATGTAACTACTCTGTAAGCGCCTCTCCGCTGCAGTCACGCCGTATGGTCATGACGAACATCTACAGGACACAGCTCGCCCGTTGCAGATCGTATGAGATTCTGACTGCTTACCCTGGAGCCCACATACATTCATACAAGAAAGCTTTAATAGACAAATTGGCGATCGCGCCCTAGCTGCAACGCCTCGTACCTCCTGAGGAACTACAAAATTTTAACCTCTTAAAATGTTTTTGTTTCTCACAAATTTTTCTATAAAGCTTTTACCCTAACTAACCCGATATTTTAAAGCTCGAATTCAATTAAAGTTTCCTCAGTATTAATATATGACATTCTTATTTATGTACATACATCATTCATTATTATCTAGGGCTGATGACCTGCAATCAATTAATTCTAAACATACTTATTACATCATCATTCGCTGCAAAGAAAAACAAATACAACCTTCACAAAATTTTACAAATTGCTGAAAAAGAAATAAGATCTACAATCTTCATATTTTGTAACATCGCTTTTTCTTCTTCACAAATCGCTATGGTGAGCGTCTGTGTAACAACATTTTACTCTTTGTACATCACACGCTCACTAACAACAACATTGCTTTGAGGAGCATCTACCTATGAACACTTAACACTTTTCACGTTGCTAGAAGTCATTGTCCAACTCAGCCCTGCTCTGGAGGTCTCTGTCTCGTGCTATCTCTATATCGTGTCAGCGCACCTGAAAAATTCAGCTGGCCTCAGATTCTATCCTTAATTGCTACTTCTTAACATGAATATACATCTCAAAATTCTTTTAATCCTTCTTTCAATGACTTTTTCTGAATAAATCTACTGTCTCATGTCACAGCTTAATTTTTTTAAATATTTACGTTTACTGATAATCTTTTTAGCAAAAGGTGAACTAACTTTCCAACAAGCAGTACCAAAGTGGCACATTGACTATTAATCTTTTCTTCAAAATCTCACTGCCGTCAATCAAACAAGTTACTGTTACAATTTTACATACAAATTACTTCAGAAAAATCATTACCCAAATAAACATCCAATTCCAGTCAATGCTTGGGGCTCTCCAATCCTGCATAACACTTTACCTTAAAAACACAATATTATTAATTAAACAAATTTTCTCCAGGTCCTCTCCTGTAGTCCTGTAAACCTGACATATACACCTACTTAAATATAATACACATAGACATACGAATTATTAATGAATCCACTGTGAATCATTGCAACCTCTGTGGCTTCAACACCTTCTCCACACTTTTAGTTCTTGCCAACTACCGTGACTCTCGAAAGAGTCATCATCATAACCAGATACTGAAACCATCTTCCAATCAACTGTATGGTTTTCAAACACACTTATTTATACTTTATATACACAAGAAAAACAAGGGCTGAAAACAATTACATACAAAACATTTCTTAAAACAACTAATCTTGAAAATAGTTCTGCCGACATCTGTGGCACTTCAACATGTCAGATTCACATAGATTTTACTATTTACTAAAGTCCACTTAGGCTTTCTTAAGCCAGCCTTTTGCTGCTCTGTTACAATAACATCCACATCAGGTTTCACAAACTAGCTCTTTTATTGCTCAGCTTCAATGTCTTACAACTACATCAGGTTCCTCCACTCACATTCAGTATTTATTACATAGTCATATCCATACCACATTCACTCAAATTAGTGATGGATAATTACGTACACACCTATTCTTGGTTACTTCAGGTTCTTTCTTAAGCCTCTTGTTTGCACTTCCACCTGTTTCTAAACTTTGATCCCTTTTGTTTAACCACATTACATCTCTTTGTTTACTACAATTAGCAAGCAACATCTTGCCGCTCACTCATTTGTGTATTCATTACCACTGTCTTATAGTCAGCCTTGCTGCTTTGTAAATACTTCCTTACATGAAATGTAACCCTTTCTGAGGGTACCCAGTACCTTCATGTCTAAATTTACTCAAATAATACATCTCTTCCTGGACAATAATACCATTGTTTTTTTTTGAAGAAATATTCTTAAGAATTTATTTTATTTACTAGCGATTCATCAAGAACATTAACACATTTAATCACACTATGTGAGCGTGGAAGTAGTTGCCAGGAAGTAACTGATGAAATCAAAATCAAATTGCTTTTAACAAATGGGAATTTTATTCGTAAAGGCTTTTTTTTAAAGAAACATATTTAAAATAGTAAGCAGAAAGCATCCTCTAAATGTCAAGTTACAATTTATTCAGAAGCAGAAAGAAACAAATTTTTGACTGTATGAGCTTTCGGGCTGAGAACCTGGCCGCTCCCTTTTGACACGGCCGTAGTCACGACCGCTCACAACAACCGCTGAAAAACTACACTGGTGTAAATCTGCAACACACCAGATTTCTTTAAACTAAAAGTTTCAACAATTCACACAAACACACAAACTATGCACCCCGTAGGAGAGATGGAAATGGTACAAAACACTAAAATTAAAAGATTAACTTGCCACCGAAGGTGCAACTTAATTTTAACTTCTAAGAAAAGTCTTACGGTGGAAGAGTGGCAACTTTATATACTAAAATGACCATTTAAATAAAAGCCCATGAAATGCAATCTTATATAAAATTATACAAGGTTGACCAAACGAATTAATATGCTCTGCAGTACACATATATCGCCTCTCAAAATGACAGGCAAGATAAAAACGTATTTCAGGAATTAGGCCGTTACACTCCAAGCACTGAATTCGTTAACACACCGAATCCGACAAAAATAACAGAGGCAGCTCCGAACGACAGACAGACACTAACTGCATAACAAATGCGGACGAGAGACAGACGAGCAAGCTGGGGCCAAGAGACTGACCAAGAAAACAAATAGAATTTAACAAGAGTAATCACACAATATATAACCAATCACTTAACTTCTAATAAACAGCGATTTCTCGAGAAGACCTGGTGCAACACCCCCAAATCGCTCTCCTGAACCGTCCGCTGCCAGCCGCCTCAACGGACGCAGGAAGGCGTGCCGATCTCCCATTTTTCCTGGTTCGTACCAACCGACCGACTCCTCGCTGCTCCGTCCGCGACTGCTGCTTTGTCTCTACTGCACTGCTGGTGCGTCTCCCACTCACTTCCAGACACACGACGGCGGAAATACTGACTTGGACCCAACCATGCAGAGGAAACACGCCCACTGGCAAAACGACATCCCTGCACCAGGAAAGGACCGAGTCAAGCTCCACAAGATGGTAACTGAAGGGGCCCAGAAGCACTCGGAGAACCAGTTACACCATGGCGTCACAGCTCGCACCGGCCAGACTGATGTCGTGGGTTGACTTCTGTTGCTCTCGTGTCGACCCCGAAGCCACTACCCCTCGCTATACGGCGCGGCCCACTGGACACACGTGGCGACCTCACATGCGCCGACGTTCAAGACGGACAAGTCATCTTGTGTCTCAGTGCGCGACCGACCAACAGATCCATCCAACCGCCAATGACAATTGCCTGAGCAAACTCGAGCAGACTGGCAGCCTAACACGCAGACTCAGATGCAGGAACTAAGGCCCGACCGGGCGACCACTCGCTGAGTTCTCTTACTGGTGGAGTGGAAAGACTCTCATTTTGCCAGCCTTAAAGGTTGATCCGAACGAAAGACATACTAGCACTCCGGACAACAGACAGCCACTAACTGACTCACAAATCCGGACGAGAGACAGACTAGCAAGCTTGGGACGAGAGACTGACCCAGACTGACTGACCTCAGACTGACCCCACATTGACTGACTGGCGAGCTCATAGCGCCGCTTAAATGCACGTGAACAGGTAACCTTTCCCCTTTCTCACCAGAGGGAGACACCAAAGCTACGACTGCCACAGCGGCGCCACCGCCAGAAACGGAGGGCGACTGTTTCACACTACGCGCTGCGGCGCGCTCTTCAAAACAGCAATTTTTACCACGGCTCAGTCTTACAGCCAGCCTTGCTGTTCTGTAAATATTTTTCGTTTCTTCTTACAATAACAACCTTCTGATGCTTCCATAGCACTTAGCTCTCTTACTTATAATTACTATAGTTAAGAAGGAAAGACGATAGTCTAAAGTTGTGAATGTTGAAGAGGAAGAATGACAACACGAAATGAAAATTAAGTAGCATTACCATTAACTCCAGCCATTAACTCCAGTCCACTTAGCCTTTCAAAGAGTGCAAAGCCCTCTGAGGTTTTTAGTTACTCCTGACTGCGTCTCTTTTTTGTACATATCTCTTTAGATCAATAATATTTATTAAGCCTAGGAGCTTTTGAGACTTTAAAAATTCCAATTGGTAAGCATTAGGGTGATGTTTCTCTATTAACCTAAATGGACCCACATATTCGTCAATAAACTTTTTGGTTTCCGAGGACTTTATTAAAACTAGATCACCTATTTGGAAACTAGTAGGATTAGCTCTAGCATCGTGTCTCCTCTTTCTTTCCAGTGCCTTCTTCCTTATTGTAGCACGTGCTAGTTTCTTATTTTCTTCCGTAGCTAAATCAGTAAATCTACAAGATCAAACAAGATGTTATTTGGCCTAATTCCATACATTAGTTCTACAGGTGCAAATCCGGTGACTTCATGTTTAAGATGATTAATGACCTCCTCAAAATACTCTATGTAGTTGGCCCACGCAGAATGTTTCTTGTGGCAGTAAGTCCTACATAATCGGTTTAGGTCCTTCATCATCCTCTCACACATATTACCTTGAGGAAAATATGCTGAGATCTTAATATGCTCTGTCCCACGATGTTTTAGGCACTCCTCAAATCTCTTAGAAATAAATTGTGGCCCATTGTCAAATAAGATAGCTTTCGGCACTCCTATATTTACAAAGTAATCCTTTTCCAATTTGCATACTATTACCTTAGAATTAGCTTTCATGATAGGATACAATCTAACGTACTTGGAGAAACCATCTACCATTACAAAAACATATTCACACCCACTTCGTGACACTGGTAACGAGCAGAATAAATCCACTGCTACCAAATCCAATCGATTATGTGGTTCTACAGAATACATCTGATCTTGAATAATTTTATTGTTGGCTCTGACTTTCTGACACCGATCACATGACTCTAACCGCTGTTGAACCCCTCTACACATGTTGTTAAATATCACCACTTCATTCAACTTAGCTATGCAGTTACGAGCTCCGTAGTGTCCGTACTTACAGTGTATATAGTCAATTAATGCATCTACATGCTGTCTTGGTTTTGCTCCCTTCGAAGATTCTTACGAATACGTTTGATCGAGCCTTCACCCTGCAACTGCATAACTGCCAACAACACTTCATTACATTCTCTATTACAGATGGAATTCACTCCCTGTCCGTTGTCTTTTACACTTCTTGATAAGGCGTCCGCCGCAATGTTCTCCGAACCCTTAATATAGATCACCTTATACTTAAACTGTTGTGGATACAGGGACCATCTCCTTAATCTACTATGCTTAAGCTGACAGGTACCTAGATAGGTGAGTGCACTATGGTCGGTGAAAATTAAAATCTCATGTCCTAAAAGGTACTTCTCGAATTTTTGTAAGCCAAAAATTACAGCTAAGGCTTCTAATTCATGTAAGGGACCCGAGTTCGAGTCTCGGTCGGGCACACAGTTTTAATCTGCCAGGAAGTTTCATATCAGCGCACACTCCGCTGCAGAGTGAAAATCTCATTCTGGATATATTGTAGTTATTTTCTGCTTGTTGAAGGGATCTACTTACAAAAGCAGTGGTTTTGTGTACTTCTTCTTCTCCTTCTTTCTCAATATGAAACAGTTCAACTCCTAATCCATATCCACAGGCATCAGATCCAAAACAGAACGGTTTTGAAAAATCTGGGTGGTTTAAAACTTGACTGTTAACTAAGGCTTCTTTTAGATCTTCGAACGCCTTCTGACATACAGTAGTCCACTTATATACTACATTTTTATTTAACAGTTCTCTTAAGCAAGGTGCATTAAATAGTTGACCAGACACAAATTTTCTGTAAAAACCAAACAGACCAAACATCCCCTTCAGTGGTTTGCGTGTTGCTGGTGCAGCATAGTCTCGGATAGCTTTAATTTTCTCTGGATCAGGCGTGGTACCTACTCCACTTACTACATGCCCCAAGAATTTGATCTCCTTCTTGACAAATTCTGTCTTATCTAACTTAAACTTCGTTTCCCCAATTTTAATTGATTTAAAGACCTCATCTAGTAATAAACAATGTTTTTCTCAAGTAGGAGTCGATATTAAAACGTTATCTACGTACACAGTTACTCTTCTTAAAAATTGGTGCCCTAAGACCTGTGACATACCTCTTACAAATGAATATACACTTATATTTAAACTGTTGCTGGGAGTTCATTAACAATATTTTGGGACACAGAACACACCTCTGATCCTTAATCAATCAAACACTTTACATTTTCATCAAAAACACTTATCTCTATTGTTGGCTGTCCTACGTACTCTCTTTTATTTGCAGGTTCTACCTTGTCTAGTAAATCCTGCACTGTTTCCCTTCTGTTAAAATCTATGTTCTGTGTGGATATCATATTTATGTTTACTGGGTCTTCTTCATGCTTAATATTATAATGATAACATCTACCTTGAAATAGAAACGCCGTATACTTTCTTAATTCCTTGGCTAAAGGAAGATTCTAGTAAACACAGGTTACATCCGTGAATGTGAAGAATTTTGCCCCTTTAAACTTCTCTAACAGTTCTTCTATATTTTCAGGTCTGTCACTCTCAGGTAATACTATCTTATTCAAGGCTCTAGCATCTAATGCTAATGTGTTCGAGCTATCCTTCTTTGGTACTATAACCAGCGGGTTATTATAAGCACTTATTGCTCTTTCAATGATCCCCCACTCTATCATATTCTGAATCAGGTCACGTACTGCTTCCTTGTTCACTTCAGGAACTGCAAATGGTTTTTTGAAAAAAGGGGAATTCTTTTTCACTGTCAAAAAACACTCATAATCTTTAACTAGACCTGGCTGATCAGAAAATACTCCTATATGCTTAGTCAAAATTTGTCTTAGGTCATTTCTTTGTTCCTCATCTAGATAACTTATTTCTAGAAATGTATCTTTGATCCTAGCTCTGACACTATCCAGCTCAGATGGATCCATTTCTTCACTTCCACCATACTCATTATAGCCTTCCATTAGTTTTGTTGTCCTGCAAATACGGATTGGCAAGTCATTTAATTCTTCATCCTCACTTGGTCTCTTACCTATGAATGGTATAGTGATAAGGTTACCATTAATTCTTATCATTACGTCATTTGTCCTGAAATTTATCCATCCTTCATGTTTACTAAGAAAATCGGCACCCACCAGCATATCAACACTTAGTATACTAATTACTAAAAAAATTCTGCTTAATTGCTACCCCCTTTACCACTATGGGTAGAAATATTTCTTGCTTCACCACCTTTTTGGTTTTTTCCATTGCTACAATTATATTTAGGCCACTTACTGGCATCCTTACTACTTGCTTGTATGCTGGGAGTTCATTAACAATATTTTGGGACACAGAACACACCTCTGATCCTTAATCAATCAAACACTTTACATTTTCATCAAAAACACTTATCTCTATTGTTGGCTGTCCTACGTACTCTCTTTTATTTGCAGGTTCTACCTTGTCTAGTAAATCTTGCACTGTTTCCCTTCTGTTAAAACCTATGTTCTGTGTGGATATCATATTTATGTTTACTGTGTCTTCCTCATGCTTAATATTATTACTACTAGTGGCAGCTCTTACCAGTTTGTCCACTATCGCTAAATTGAAACATCTTTCTAGTGTTTCCCTTTCTGTATTTACCTCTGTTTCTGTGACCCTATACCAGGTGCTGTCAGCATTATATATTTCCTCCTTCCTTTTCCTCCTCCTCTTCACTACTGTCAATTACTTCAAATAACATATCAAGCACCCGTTCGACCCCTGCTCCATTATTGATTCCACAACTGTTAGACATTTCCTCCTGTGTGAGTGTACTGCTTTACTGTTACTTTTGGAGGGAAAAATTAATAACAAAACTCATTTTATAAGTAACATTTCCAAATTGCTTCTTTTACTAGTATCTTCTGGGAAATTGATATTAAAATGTGTAAAAGCAGTTATTTCCTTTTTTAGTGGCATAGTAAGGACATGAAGTTTTCTAATAATATTTGAAAATTTCCCAGTGACGAGGTTCTGCCAAAATTGACGCTGTGAGGACGGGTCGTGAGTCGTGCTTGGATAGTTCAGTTCGTAGAGCGCTTGCCCGTGTAAGGCAAAGGCCCCGAGTTCGAGTCTCGGTCTGGCACAGAGTTTTAATCCGTCAGGAAGTTACAGTTTCATTTCCTCCTCTGTCTCGCCTTGCAGATTTACCTCCACCTCCTGATTCAAAACCTTATTATTAGTACTGATCTCCTCTACAAATGTGTTCTTATTACAGGTGTTACTACTACTGTCCTCCCTTAACTCTACATTGGTTAATTCTCTTGCCTCTTGCTGCTCACAGTTATTGTCCCCTACTTTCTTAGTGACTACATTAATACTAGGTGGTTGTACTGGTGTACTGGTGCCACTCTTACAAATGATTTCGCCAGCGGTTCCAACTGGTAATGTTGTTGTCTACGAGCGCCAGCCTTCTTGTAGACTCTTAACAGTTTTCCTGTTGAGGAACGTCACCGCTAACTGACGTCCTCCACCAGCTGTTTGCGTCATCTCCTGGCAGCTGTCTATGGTCACCATACTGATCTCAGTCACTGACCCGACTATCATATGTCCGGCCTCTGCCTCGTGATCGACCTCGGTATCCGCTTCCTCTCTGTACACTCATTTGTTTATGTTTACCTCGGCTCGATTTTCACTCTGCCTAATAGGATGTCGAGACTCTCTCCTCGCGCTGTCCGCCTCTTTTGGTACAGATTAAACACGTTCAAGATATTGCACGAAATTATCTACATTATGTCTAGGTGCAGATATAATCTTATTCTTCCAATAACAAGATAGCTTATTTTCTACCCCCATAACTACTATGATAGGTTAGAGTATTTACCCACCTCTGTACGAATCTTTTTATCCGTTCTTTCTTGGAGTTGTATTTTTCCCCAGACCAAAACCGATTTAGCAAATCCATTTGTCTACGCTTTCCCCAGTACTCTTCAAAGAAAGCTTGCTTAAATTCCTGTAACTTATTATATTTATCTGAGGCCAAGATTCTTGCCTCCCCCATTAAGTTATAAGTAATAAACCCGATCTTCTGCTTATCACTCCACAGTTTTGGCACGATATCCTCAAAGTCATTCCAAAATTCACGTGGATGTACACTTTTATTTGGATCAAACTTGAGAAACTGACAATGTGTGGCATAAGCAATCTCAGTGGATTCTATTGTTCCACTATAAATAATGCTACCACTACTGTTAGTAACACACTGTTCTACTTTTGTTATTCGACAGTTATGCTCACACACTTGCTCATTCACACTGTTACTGAATTTATTAAGATGGGTTTCCAGGCCAGTGACTTTATTTATTACCTGTGCCCCAAGTTTTTCACACTTATCTCTACTTTTTTTCATGTTACATTCTAATGCTGTTCGATTTATTTCACCATAGTTTTCCACCCCTTCGGTATGTTCACGAGCCTTGACTATCTCTGATTTAACATGCAGTTTAAACTGTTGGTGGTCATCAGCAACTTGTTCGATCTGTGTTGTTAATTCACTTTTTTTTTTAACAATAGATTGTGTACATTCCTGTTTAACCTGATTGATTTCAATTTTTGCATTACTGTTAACCACTGCCATGTCGTGCTTTCAAAATTCTCTTAGATCTGAAATTTTTTCATCAGGTTTAGATTCTATTTCAACATCCATATTACTCATTTTTGAATCCAACCCACTCATTTTTGTATCAATATCAGACCACATTTTGCTTATTTTAGATTCCATCTCATCACAGAATAATGAACCCATTTTTGTCATATTAGTATCTAACCCACTCATTTTTGCAATAGATTCATTACCGCTCCTGCTACACTATATTTCGCCCCATCATTGACTGACACAATTTCATGATCAATATTAGCTACCGCAACAGGTAGGTCTGAAACACTGGGGTCCGATACATTCTGTTCCCCTTCTGATCTATAATTACCATATAATGAATCTGACAAACTACTACTAAAATTTGGTTGTGATACATCCAAACTAAAGCTCATGGAATCATAACTTCTTACCCTTCTTCTTTCCCCAAATCTACCTTCAGCTCGTCTTTTACACTTGTCTGCTTACTTTCAGCCATTTTATTCAGTTTATGCGCACTCACACACAAAGTTTTAAAGAGCACACTACTTAACTTTGCGCTTCAGATGTCTCCGACACAGCTGGCTGTAACAGCGGGTCCGACCACCATGCGCCGGGCCGTCTTACCACTTTACGGGCCTCCACTCCGGTCAGCGCTTTCATTGCCAGTGTCGCGTCGTCTCTCGTAACTCGATGTCTGCACGAAGTCGCCGCTATCCGCTACTCCAGTCGGCGAGATATAACAGCAAATCCGTCCGCCAAGCACAGCTAACGCAATCACAATGAATGGGTTATCACTTCCTTTCTATCCACGTGGAGATAGTTCACTCATAATATTTGTCCTTTCACAGTTCCTATTTATTCGCGAGCGCTTTTTCACAGTCCGATTATCCTAACACTACTGCATTTCTAGAAAGTCGCATATCTCCGCGAACTTCACTAATGTTTTTAAAGGCCGCTCCAGCACCAATTGCGACATAACGCGCTCTTTCGCACATCGACGGCGGTTCTGCAACATAAATTGCACACATACCTCGATACTGCTGCACATCTGCACACGTAACTCCTGACTACAGCTACTTAAGAGATCTCAGAAAAGCAGTGTTGAAGAAACTGAGAGTTCATAACTACACGTCGGAGGCCGCTATAAGTACAAAAAGCTGAAAATAGTCTAGTGAACTCTAAAGAGTAAATCGGATATGGGTAGCTGTTCAAATTTCTAAGTTCAAAGGTCCTTTTAAACTTGCATTAGGATTTTTTTTATTGCTATAAAGCAAGATCATCAGCCCACATGTGTTCAAATCATTTAAGTTCCTGTTCACAGTCATCGTCACATTCAAACAGCCAGAACTTTTCCTATCCAATTCCAAAATCATTTACGAGAGTAACACAATCAATAAACTGCTTCTAAACATACATGGTGGTGTCTGTTTGTACTATATCGTGTCTCCCTACCAATTTCGCGCAACGACGCTCTGAGCGTGTTTTTTAGGGAACTAGTTTGAACCTGGGACCTGTTGCTGGTAAGGAGACGCCAGACCACACATGACATGTAGAATTCAGAAGAGTTCAGTGAGACTAGCGATGATATAATCAAATGCTTAATGATCTCAGCGTCAGCTCCACTGCACTCCCTGTAAAAGAATCTTAATACTAACTAAATTAAGTGGAAAGGGTTCAAGGCTTTCCTATTTTAAGTTAGCTGGTAAAATAACGTCGAAAAATCAGTTAAATTTACCATTGGTAACTTTATTCTACTCACAAAACATCATTTATAAATTTCACTATTGATAAAAGGAAATGTCTTAATACAGGATGGTAAAAACCAACTGCGTTCAACAAAAATGTGAACGAATATTCCCTGAATGGGTTTCCAAGTTCTACAATCGATCGAAGGATGACCTATGCCATATCACATCTATAATCTACGTTTAATTTAAGTTTCACAAAAGAGAAAACTATCAAAATGGTCTACAGTGACCCTCAATTATCTTTAATTACTTATCTAACTTGTCGTAAATTACAGTGGCTGATGTGGCTTCTCAATAACTATATAAAAGAAAAATCATCGCGTTTCAGATCTGTTCTTCAAGTGGCAAATGTGAACACCATGAGTTTTAATTAACGATAGACATTAGTATTACTCAAAAAAGGGGTGTAACAGATGAGTCTTCTGCAGTTCTGAGTGAAGCCTTATGCGCTCAAAACACCTTGTCGGTGTTTAGGCAGCGTCAGGGCGACAGCAGCCGGCGCAGCAGCCATCCAGCTTGCCGTCTCGGAACTAACTCCCTTCTAACTTCTCCTTACTCCAATTTACCGAAGTTAGTTAAAAAAAAACTATCTGGCTATGTTTTCATCTGACCAGAGAGGGTCTCAATGTTAACCTTAAGCTCCGCCTACAAAAATTCTGTCCATCCAATGAGAAACGTTATAGTTTTCTTGGGGGGGGGGGCAATGTTTTTTAAAGTTTGCAACGTAAAAGAGACGCTAAAAAGTCTCACGCTAAAACCTGCAACTGGTGTGGTCCATTTAGCGTTATCGTGAGATCTATACTGTTCTTCTGGAGGGCTCTATCTTTTTAACATGGGCTGGAGGATTGTCCTAATGTAACAGACATGCGAAAAAGTCTCACGCTAAAAGTTGCGGGTGGTAGTGGCCCTTTTTGTGTTATCGTAAGATCTATACTGCCTTTCTGGAGGGCTCTAGCTTTTAACATGGGCTGGGGGTGATCCTTGACGTACCTGAGACGCGAAAAAGCCTCAAACTAAACGTGCGGGTTGTATAGTCATACAGGTAGGCTCGCGGCGTGGGTGCCCAGCCCCTCCCTTATCTAGCTTAACACGGTTCTGATCTCGGCTTCTGTCCTCGTTTCTCCCCTCGGAACTGCGTCTGCCTCACGGTGGGAAGGTACGACATGCATTTAGGCATTCTTGTGTTAGTCTGTGGTATTCCATTTGCTCACTCGTTACTCGTATTACTTTGGTTAATTTAATGTCACGATTTATTCCGAGCTATGTGACATACTACTGGATTTGCTTATCATGTCAGGGTTTTCATGTAAGGTGTTGGATTTGCCTGACACCTTACATATCGCCACCCTTCGAACTTAATTTTTGCACTGAATTTGGCAATGATTGAATCGTTGTCTAAGTCAGTCAAAAATTTTCTAATTTATCTAAATTTTGTTGCGTATTGTTCAGCCACGTTATTCTGTTCTATGCTAGTTTGTATTACTAATTTATATTTTTATATTCTTCCATATTATAATTAAAAATGACAAGAGAAGAATATTTTTATGCTATTATTAATATTTAATTATTTTCTTTCTTTATTTAAGTGTGAAGTTTTTTTTTAAGAAGTTTGTTTTCGAAAGTGAGGAGTCTTTCACATAGATTTTCTTAGAAATATTTTTTTTTATAAATGTAGTAATTGAGTAAAATCTATTCCCAACACATTTTCTAAATATCATGTGCAAGTAAAGTGTTTTTGTTTCGAGACACTCATTTCAACATTGTTACACTAACAAATAAGAATTATTTCCTAGAATTGCTTTGACAAAGAAATATACATGCACAAGTATTCAAATATTATCCTAACAAATGGTACAAATGTTAAAAAAATTGCTTTGACAAAGAAATAGACATACACACATATTGAGGTATTATCCTAATAAATGGTACAAATGTTAAAGAAAGGGAAAACATCCAACAAGATAATTTTTCATTCTTTGTTTTTATAAGGAGAAACTAAATAAAATATAGTTATTCTTTAATTTTTATAAGGAGAAAATAAGTGGTATATTGTTTCTTTATATACTGTCCATTTCAGAACTAATGACTTGTTTTTATCGACAGTCTATTTTTTACTTAAGTCCATAGTCACTGACTGTTATTTTGTAGTTTATTAGCTGTCTGGTCTGCTTAACGTATTTAGTTTCTCACACGTTTCTTTTGCACAATTCCTACATCATATAATTTGATATCACACGTTCAGACAATCCTATGAATGTTCAAGCATGAGGTTGGCGAATGTTTTTTTTACGAAGGTGATGGACTTGAGCGAGATGGATCTGGGCAAGTATTTGATGTACAGCTTCGTTCGTCGTTCCTTGTTGGCTTTGCAAGTGTGTGTTGCTGTTGTGGAGGTCCCATAATGGAATGGAGCTGTGAGTGTAGAATCTCGTGGTTTACTGGCTTTGTATGCGTGAAAGTCATCGTTATGTGTCGCTGAATGCGGTCGTTTTTCGTTGTAAAACTTCGCAGACGACTTGTTTACAATAGGATAGGGATTTGGGAAGGTATGTCGTCTATTCTTCACCCATCTTCTTTCTTGGTCTCAATCTTGCGAATCTTCAACTTCTGTTCTTCCCGCTTTTTCTCTGCTTCTTACTTGCTTCTTGGTTCTTCTCTGGGCAGGATATGGAAATATTTATTGATAAGTAGTCGCTTTGAAGTTCTCCTCCTAGTAACAGTTTGATAAATTGTTTGGGCGCGTCATTTTTACTTCGTGGAAGTTCTTCTTCAGTTTCGTGCATCAGCGTGCTGTTTAATAGCAGTAGTGTGACTTTTACGCATATTTTTTTGCCAGTGGTGGCTTGCCCAAGCGGTCTTCTCGTCGGGCCGTTTTTTGCTCGCTCCGTTCATTCGGGGCTCGGAGACCCTTCCGGCGCTCGCCGTCCCAGCGCCGGCCCGCCGCGTCTCACCAGGGGTCTGTCACTGTGCGGCTCGGCGTTCCATCCCAGCAGGATTCCTCCTAGCGGGCACATTTATTGCCCACTTTCGCTACAAGGGCCGTCTGTTAGTTTCGCCTTTCCGTTCTCTCGACGCTCCTGCTATGTAGGAATCGAGTCTTGCTGATTACGTCCTTTTCTTTCCTGATACATCTCGCGTTGCAACTTGTGGGTTGTTGCATCTCTTCCTTGCTGGGGTTTTTACAATGGTTCTTACAAAAAGTTTTACTTATAATCATCTAACATATATCTACTATCTACTTGTTTTACGCCTACTTAAAAAGCTTTACAAATTTCGGCGCCCTTTCCATGTTATAATTCTAAGATATTTGGAGTCTTAACGTCTACTCAGGAATCCTCAAATTCGTTTTATATTTTTGTGTAGTGTCGTGGTGTATAGCATTTTAGTATTTCATGCTGTTAGACTATCTACGCTTTATCCCTTCACCTTAATCTGTGGTACTATTGGTGTTATTGAAACTACTGTCTTTTTCCCACCTTCCTCTCTCTTCATTCTTCTTTCTCCTGACGATCTTATCTGCAACATAATCTTGAAATGTTGTGCTGATTATTTACCAACAATAAAATTAATCTTCAGACTTTTTTTATATGGCTCACATGGTGAAGTCCTAAGGTTTTGCCTGTTTTTGGGTTCATTAGTTCCACAGCATTATCATGAGCAATTCGGCTAATTATGACAGGTCCTTTGTATGCATCGTAAAACTTATGTATTTTGTGTTTCTGTTTGCTGGAGAGATGGTGTGTTTTTACAAATACTTTCTGGCCTACTGAGAATGTTCTTTTAATAGCTGTTCTATCTCCTCTTTCTTTTCTTTTAATGGCTGCCTTTCTGATGTTGGAGAGTGCTGTTGCTATGATTTGTTTGTGATGTCTACGTGGTACAATAGGAAATCTAACATTTTCTCTGGTTATGTTTGGGGGTTCAATATTTTTAAGTACAGTAACTGGAGGTAGTAGTGTAGTGCTATGTGGCATTTGATTTATTACTTCTTGAAAATCTTTAAGGTATATATCCCAAGTGTTGTGTCTTTTGCCTGCATATAATCGGCATAAAGTGCCTATGTCCTTCATAGATCGTTCTGCTGGATTTACGCTAGGTTTGTACTTAGACATGTAGACGGGTTTTATTTTGTGTTGTTTTAACGTGTTCTGCCATTGCACTTATTTGTATTGTGGGCCATTATCGGAAATTATTCGTTCCACTCGACCTACTTGTCTGAGAAAATCTTGTCTAAATGCTTTAATTATTGCAAGACCTGTTGTCCGTTTTAATGGTGTTAAGGTAACATATTTAGAAGTAAGTTCCAAAACGACAAATATGAAAATATATCCATTTTTTGTGCGTGGGAGGGGCCCCATCAAATCTGTTGCAGATATTTGTTTTAATCTTTTAGGAATTATTGGAAACATAGGTGGTTTGGTTTAGAAAGTGACGTGTTTAGCCCTCATGCACTTTTTGCATTTGACTAATACTGTTCTAATTCGTCTTTCCATATTAGGAAAATGGCTTGTTTGTTTTATTTTTAAAAAGCATTTCTTTGGTCCAAAGTGGCCATTACTTAAATGTGTATACCATATGTACTTATTAATTACTTCATCTGGGATATAAATTAACCATTCATTCGTTGCAACATTTCGTCTAAAAAATAAAACATTGTTTTTTACGAGATAGTTCTGTCGAATGTCTGGAAAATCCTGACTTCTCCACTTGTGTTTGATTCCTAGTATTTCGGGATCCTTGTCCTGTTCTTTGCCTATGTTTTTCAATGCTGTCGTAATGTAGTTTTCGAAAGGTACTTGTTTCATATAGTACATTGTAAACTGGTCTTCTGCTGCTTCCAAGCCTATGTTTTTGGATGCACCCTGTGGACATCGTGATAAAACATCTGCTAATACATTCGCTGGTCCTGGTATGTGTGTAATAGTGAAGTCAAATTCTTGTAGTATTAGCATCCATCTGGCTAACCTGCCATGAGCTAGTTTGGCAGATAACAGAAATTCTAATGCTTTGTGGTCAGTATATACTTTTGTTTTTCTTCCGAATAGGAAGTATCGAAAACGTTGGAAGCCCCATACAATGGCCAATGCTTCCAGCTCCGTGACTGAATAGTTTTTCTCGCTTTTTGTGAGTACCCGACTGGCAAAGGCAATTGTTCTATATGATCTTAGCCCTGCCTGTTCGTATTCTTGGAATAACACAACTCCTAAACCTGTTTTCGCGCTATCAGTGGGCATACAAAATTTTTGTGTTAGATCAGGATGTGCTAAAATCGGTGATGTTGTTAGTGCGTTTTTCACTTTTAAAAATATCTTCATTGGCCTGTTGATCCCATACCCATGGCGTGTTCTTTCCAGTCAATGCAGATAGGCGTGGTGTTGCGAGAGAGTCGATCCAAATAAATTTTTTATAGAATCCGGTGAGACCTAGAAATCCTCTGAGAGTTTTCTTATTATATGGAGTACAGAATTCTTTGATAGCCGTTGGTTTTTCTGGGTCGGGCATTACTCCTTTCTCGGAAATTATGTGTCCTAGAAATTTGACCTCTCGCCTTCCAAATTTGGATTTTGTTATATTTACTGTGACCCCATGCTCTTTCATGATCTGTAAAAACTGATTTAATGTGTCGTTGTGATGTTCCCAAGAGGGTTCTGCTATAATCACATCATCAACATAACAAGTAATTTTTTGTAAAATTTCAGGACTGAGTATAGTATTAAATCCCCTAATAAACGCTGCTGATGATATGTTTAAACCAAATGGCAATCGTTTAAACTGGTAACATCTACCGAATACGATAAATGCTGTAAATTTTCTACATTCTGGGGCCAATTCTATTTGTCAGAAACTACTCCGTAAATCAATTGATGAAAATATCTTAGCACCGTGGAAGTTTTGTATCGATTCCTCTAATTTTTCTGGTCGATCTGTCTCAGTGATTATGATTGTGTTGATCTGTCTGGAATTAAGCACTAACCTGATGCTCCCATCTCGTTTTTGTACAATATGGAGCGGGCTGTTATATGTGGAGATAGCTGGTTCAATAATATCGTCATCTAACATTTTGGATATCTCCTGGAATACTTTATTCCTGTAGCTTAATGGGATTGTATAGGGTGGCACTCTAAATGGTTTGTGCTGTTTTACTTCAAACTTGTACTGAAAGTGCTTAATACTGCCAGTCTTAGGTAAAAATACCTCTGCTTTATCTCGTAAAATATCCTCTAATTCTCTTTTACTGTGTTCCGAAATACCTTCAACTTCTTGTAATTTTTCGTCGGTTTCTTTATGGACTTCTAACATGAGTTGAGGCGATTCCCCCTTTTGTGCATACCATTCTAATTCTTCATCCTCTTTATCTCGCATCATTCTTAATTGTTTGTTTATAACTGGTATCTCTTCTAATTTTAGCTTTTGCTCAAAGAGAAGTGTGACATTTCCGAATGTTACGCTACCTTTCCCCATATCTATTATCGCTCGTCTCTCATTTAAAAAATCTGCACCTATAATCAAATCTACAGTTAGTTTAGGTATTATCACGAAGTTGGCTTCGATCTTTTGACCTTGGCACGAAAGAGTTAACCTTGTTTGTCTCGTAACTTCCGCAGCATTGTTTCTAATAGGACCTCTTACTTTAATCTTACGTGTTTTCAGAACTGGCAATTCCTCATTGGCATTACACTGCATGAATAAATTTTCTGAGATCGCAGTCAGTTCACTTCCGCTATCAATTACAATATTGACTGGGATATGCTTTACCATGGCCTTCACAATTGGTTGAATTTGAAAGGGTTGGTTCTGTTCTTCTTCTTCTTGCATCAACGAATTCTCCACTGAATCATATATGAGTCTTTTTAGGAATTTCCCTTGTGAATTCGAACTTTCTGTATGATAAGCTTCGACTGCTACTTCTCTCTCTTTTATTTCCTCTTCTCTATTTCTTCCTTCATTTACGCTTTCTTCTACATCCTCTACTTTTTCCTCATCCTCGTCTATCTTCTCCTTCTCCATCGCTACTTCCACATAATCGCATCTAAATGCACTAATTATCGCTTCATAACTTCCTTCATTATATACGTTGGGTTGTGTGCCCACTTGTAACTTATTTTCAACTTCTGTCGACTGCGCATTATCCTCATTGAATTCACTTTCCCTGGTTTCCATCTCAAATAGCTCTGCAATACTCATTACTTCGTCCTTTCCTCCTACATTCGTTGTGCATGCCTCTGGTAATTCATCTTCCTCGTTAGTATTCTACCAATTAATTTCGTCCCAACACGATATTCTTATTTTCTTGTCTTCGTTTTCATCTGGTCCCTGCGGATTTGTTTCTTCCTTCTTCTCTTCTCGTGATAAGATCTTTATTTCTCTGTTCAAGGTGCTGCATTTGTCCTGGGTAGGTGCGTCATTCTCTTTGGCATGGGCGCTTAGCTGTCAACTCGAACGTTTATTGGGGTTTGGTGGTCTTACTTCCACCTCTTCTATCTGTATTCGCTTTTCTTGTTCAGCTTGTTGATAGTGGTTTCTTTGTTGATAATTTGTCGGTCTATTGGTTCTCCAGTACCCGTTCCAGTTGTCGTTATTCCCTCTGTAATAGTTGTTGCCGTTCCTGGGTGAATTATAGTTATTGCCATATTCTCTTCTAAATCCATAACCGTTTCTTTGTAGAAATCTATTGTCGTTTCTTGGTGCGAAGTTATCACGTGGTTCATAATTATTGTTTCTTCGTACTGTGTCTTGTGGATTCCACTGCTTTTTGCTTTCGTTTTCACGTGCGCTTCGCCTTTTTCTTGCGTCATCTTCCGAAAATATGAACTCTAGTTCCCTTAGAATACCTTTAAATGCTTCGACGTCATTGCCTCCCCGACCTACTAATGATTGCTGGTATTTCAATGGTAGCTTCATCGAGCATAATTTAATCAACTCTCCGTCACTGTATGGTACATCTAAGCATTGATTTTTGTTTGCCATTACTTCGAAAAATTTCACGGGACTCTTCTCTCCTGAACTTTCAAAATATGGGTTCTGTAATAATTCGTACTTCACTCTGTTCTGTGCTTCGTTGGACCAATATCGTGAGAGAAACTTCTCTCTGAAATCTTCGTACGATCGGCATGTCGCTGCAACATTCTGCATGGTTTCTGCGACTGTTTCTGACATGTGTGCACATATAAAGTCTAATTTGTGTGCTAGCGTCCAGTGTACTGGTAATCCTACTCGGAATTGATCAATAAAAGTTCGTGGATGTAATGAGTTTCCTTCTCGAAAGTGTTGAAATTTTCTGACTGTGAGGAAATGATCGTTGTCGTACTTCGTCATAGTTCCATATGAAATTTGTGATTCTTCGCCACTTTTGTTTCTGATAATTTCTCCCGTCGTTCTTTCCTGTTGTGGTAGATCCATTGGATATTGTCCACTGTAACTTTCGCGTACCCGCGGTGCAGGCTGTCTGATTTCACGTATGTTACTTTCCGCCTGTGATTGGAATCGCAAATGCGTAATATCTTCTTTAATTGTTTGTTTTTCCGGTGCTGTTGCAGATACGGATGTGGCTGCAGACTCTGTGCTTGTTCGATCCTGTTCACTACGCTCTTCAATGGTTTGCAACAACTCTGTTCGCAATTTCTGAAATTGTTGCTTCGTTTGCGCTTCTATTTTAACTATGCGTTTATCATATCTTCTCAGCGCTGCTTTTGTGATACGTTTGTGTAACACACTTTTTTCAACAATTTCACGCGCTGTACCTGCTGCTTGTCTAGTAATTACGTTTATCTGTTTCTTTAGTTTCTTGACTTCTCCCTGGGTGTTGTTACGTAATGTTTTGATCTCGTCCTCAGTGTCATTACGCAATGTTTGTACGTCCGCTTGTACCTTCTCAATGTCTGTTCTCAATTGATTGTGACCTATTATTAAGTTTCCTATCACTTCTCGAGATTCTTTTGCATCGTCTTCAATATGACTTAGGTGTAACTGAATTTTTTTGTTTTGTTCTTTAATCTCACGCATTTGTCTCGTGGTTTCTGCATTCTGAATTTGAATTTGGTTCGCTATGTCTTTATTTTGCCTTGTCATGGTTTCCGTAATTTGTTGTAATAATTCTGCCAGATTGGTGGGTCCTATTGCGTTTTCTTCCGACGTCCTACGCTCTGTGTTTTCGCCCAAGTATTGGTTCGCAACCGATTGCATTGACCTCTGCTGTGACACGTTTCTGCTTGCATTCCTTTTACTCTGTGGTGAGGGAGCTCTGATTACTTGCACTATGGGTTCTACGTATTCAAGACGCAAGTTAGAATCCTCATCGCCTGTCTCTCTACTTTCCTGCTCTGTCGTATGCTGACCTAGGTTTTCTGTGCCTTGGCGTACATTATCCTCGTTATGGTGCGTTATCTGTCCTACTTCTCGCGATACTGCATCGTCTGTTGTACTGTCCTCTATTCTCTGTCCATTTTCATGCTGGGTCGCTACATCAATTCGGTCAAAGTCTCGATATGCCATTGCTAATCTTTCCGAAACCCTTATTTTATGTTTTAAAAGCAATTCACACGCCCTACTTCGCGACAACATGCACTCATACGATCTCACGCGTTTCATAAACTTTGTGTTCACACGACTTGACACTACCAAGACAGACAATCCATTCACTTACTTGTTGGGACAGAACCAACTTGTCAACGATGTATCCGCCACCAGTGCGCTTGCATTGGAGAGAAATCTTAATTCTAACAATTTTCAAAATTCATAACTTAATTATGCTATTGTCTCTGCTAGAATTCTCACTATTTCTTGAATACTTTTACTATCTATCTATCGCCGCAGCTACTGTTTACGACTATGTATAACTTTAAGAAAAAAAAATTTTTCTGCGAAAATTTTTTAGCACGATATTTCTCTGACCTTGTTAGGCATGTGGTCGACCTTCAATCATGGTATTTTACCATCCTGGCAGGGTCGCCATTTTCTAAACATTCATAGTGGTGTCTGTTTGTACTATATCGTGTCTCCCTACCACTTTCGCGCAACGACGCTCTGAGCGTGTTTTTTAGGGAACTAGTTTGAACCTGGGATCTGTTGCTGGTAAGAAGACGCCAGACCACACATGACATGTAGAATTCAGAAGAGTTCAGTGAGACTAGCGATGATATAATCAAATGCTTAATGATCTCAGCGTCAGCTCCACTGCACTTCCTGTAAAAGAATCTTAATACTAACTAAATTTAGTGGAAAGGGTTCCAGGCTTTCCTATTTTAAGTTAGCTGGTAAAATAACGTCGAAAAATCAGTTAAGTTTACCATTGGTAACTTTATTCTACTCACAAAACATCATTTATAAATTTCACTATTGATAAAAGGAAATGTCTTAATACAGGATGGTAAAAACCAAATGCGTTCAACAAAAATGTGAACGAATATTCCCTGAATGGGTTTCCAAGTTCTACAATCGATCGAAGGATGACCTATGCCATATCACATCTATAATCTACATTTAATTTAAGTTTCACAAAAGAGAAAACTATCAAAATGGTCTACAGTGACCCTCAATTATCTTTAATTACTTATCTAACTTGTCGTAAATTACAGTGGCTGATGTGGCTTCTCAATAACTATATAAAAGAAAAATCATCGCGTTTCAGATCTGTTCTTCAAGTGGCAAATGTGAACACCATGAGTTTTAATTAACGATAGACATTAGTATTACTCAAAAAAGGGGTGTAACAGATGAGTCTTCTGCAGTTCTGAGTGAAGCCTTATGCGCTCAAAACACCTTGTCGGTGTTTAGGCAGCGTCAGGGCGACAGCGGCCGGCGCAGCAGCCATCCAGCTTGCCGTCTCGGAACTAACTCCCTTCTAACTTCTCCTTACTACAATTTACCGAAGTTAGTTTAAAAAAAAACTATCTGGCTATGTTTTCATCTGACCAGTCAGGGTCTCAATGTTAACCTTAAGCTCCGCCTACAAAAATTCTGTCCATCCAATGAGAAACGTTATAGTTTTCTTGGGGGGGGGGGGCAATGTTTTTTAAAGTTTGCAACGTAAAAGAGACGCTAAAAAGTCTCACGCTAAAACCTGCAACTGGTGTGGTCCATTTAGCGTTATCGTGAGATCTATACTGTTCTTCTGGAGGGCTCTATCTTTTTAACATGGGCTGGAGGATTGTCCTAACGTAACAGACATGCGAAAAAGTCTCACGCTAAAAGTTGCGGGTGGTAGTGGCCCTTTTTGTGTTATCGTAAGATCTATACTGCTTTTCTGGAGGGCTCTAGCTTTTAACATGGGCTGGGGGTGATCCTTGACGTACCTGAGACGCGAAAAAGCCTCAAACTAAACGTGCGGGTTGTATAGTCATACAGGTAGGCTCGCGGCGTGGGTGCCCAGCCCCTCCCTTATCTAGCTTAACACGGTTCTGATCTCGGCTTCTGTCCTCGTTTCTCCCCTCGGAACTGCATCTGCCTCACGGTGGGAAGGTACGACATGCATTTAGGCATTCTTGTGTTAGTCTGTGGTATTCCATTTGCTCACTCGTTACTCGTATTACTTTGGTTAATTTAATGTCACGATTTATTCCGAGCTATGTGACATACTACTGGATTTGCTTATCATGTCAGGGTTTTCATGTAAGGTGTTGGATTTGCCTGACACCTTTCATGCTATTTATTTTTGCACTCGACATTCAGTGGTTGTCTTTAAATAAAGTTTTTGCTCGCCATAAACACTCAGTAAAAACAATTTACATAGTGAAACTTCCTGGGAGATTGAAACAGTGTGCTGGACCGAGACTCGAACTCGGGACCTTTGCCTTTCACGCGCAAGTGCTAGTAGAGTACTTGCCCACGAAAGGCAAAGGTCCCGAGTTGGAGTCTCGGTCAGGCACACAGTTTTAACCTGCCAGGAAGTTTCAGATCAGAGCACACTTCGCTGCAGAGTGAAAATCTCATTCTGGAAACATCTCCAAGGCTGTGGCTAAGCCATGTCTCCGCAATATCCTTTCTTTCAGGAGTGCTAGGTCTGCAAGGTTCGTAGGAGTGCTTCTGTAAAGTTTGGAAGGCAGGAGAAGAGGTACTGGCAGAAGTAAAGCTGTGAGGACGGGGCGTGAGTCGTGTTTGGGTAGCTCAGTTGGTAAGGTACTTGCCCGTGAAAGGCAAAGGCTCCAATTCGAATCCCCGTCCGGCACACAGTTTTAATCTGCCAGGAATTTTCATATCAGGGCACAGTCCGCTGCAGAGTGAAAATCTCATTCTGGAATTTACTTAGTACCGCCAAACTTTCAGTTCAAAGTTGACACACGCGATTTTCTCCAGAACAAAATATCTCTCGACTCTTAAATTTGCAGAAATAGTTAATGGTAAACACCAGCTACCTTTATCACTGTACCCAAACATGGAAGTCACAATATCACTACATTTTACACACAATGCACTCGGACACTTTCAGCATGACCGGCTCTTTGGAAAGCTAGTCCACCACTTCCTTCTTCTCTCTTCCTCTACGGGCACATCTATCTCACGCGTTAGGTGGCAAACCGTCTCACTTCTGTGCAGAATTACGGCCAGTCAGAACTGACTTTCAGGGCAGGGCTCGCGCCAAGGTCTAGCAAGAACCAATTACTGCTCTCAGCTCATTGACGTCATTAAAATAAGCAACTGAAAACTCTCTTGTTAAACAAATAAAATGAAATAAACTTTGAGCTGTACTTTACGTCTGGAATTTAACTATGTAGTCGCGAACATTCTGGCTGTCTCTTACATATTCAAACATGCTTCGACATCCGTCATCCACTAGTAGAGAACCACTGCTGGATTCTTTCCCACGATACAAAGCTGGGACACTTGCAAGTTCCTATAGAGAATTACAAACTGAAAATTTAATATTGGCGAATGTCCCACATACACTAACACAAGTACTCTCTATCACACTCACCCTAACACAAAACATAAATATCTACTTGAAATTCTTAAAGTTACTACTACAGCAAAATTACTAAAGGTTTTCTAAAATGAGAAGTTTCGAAATTTGAATCTAAACACTGAGGATGTAATCATATCTTTTCAAATAGTCACAGCTGGTGAACTATTAACACATGTACGAGTATATAGAATTAGTTTTTTAAGTGTCGGATAATTACATTTTTACTGACTTTTCCTTTTTTTGGTAACTTCCAAATTATGACAGTTATTCACTACAGATTTTGAGATATTGTTCCTTTCCACAACAGTAGGTTATGTACCTAATATGAAGTTCCTCAGTCTATTTCTAGATCAGTTATAAATTTTTATAGTTCCAGAGAGTGCAACTACTCTGTAAGCGCCTCTCCGCTGCAGTCAGGCCGTATGGTCATGACGAACATCAGCAGGACACAGCTCGCACATTGCAGATCGTATGAGATTCTCACTTCTTACACTGGAGCCCACCAAAATTCATACAAGAAAGCTTTAATAGATAAATTGGCGATCGCGCCTTAGCTACGGCGCCTCAGTCTGGCAACGAATTAAGGGTGTATGTAGAGTCTGGAACAACAATAGCGTGCCAGCGCTTCGAAACACCTTACCGGATGACTTTTTGAAACATTTGGCACCAGTTGAACAAAACCGTTGATGAGGAGGACGACGAGAGAGCCATTTCCTGAACGAATGCCTTACTATTGCGGAATTCAACAGAATCCTTATTTGGGAGAAGTAGTGCCCAGGGACCGACAATATACAATACCCCATGCTCTCTTCCTTATCGCAGAAAGGAAGGGCTCATCTTCGTAGTAATTATCTTAATACATGAAACGAAAGAATTTGCCCCAGAATTGAAGACATCGCGAATAACCACGATAGGACAACACACTAAACCGTCTACTCAAACAACCTCGTATAGGACAATAATGCAATTGACTTGTGTACAGAAGGGGTGCTAGGGAGGACGTTGAAGCATAAACTTGAGTAGTATTAAGTGGACCAAAACATGTACCTAAAAACAAATTTTGGTTTACAGAGAAGACATGGTACGAACGAAACACTAATAAAATTAATAATTGTCATCCAGATAAGTCTTATCCACAACGGCTATGTCATTCCTGTTTTTACTCATAAAACAACGTGCATAATAATGTTAAGTTATGATGCTTGCTGCCAAAGTGCGCAGACAGAATATTCCCGGTAGCTCGGCGAGCAAACCTATGTGCTTACTTCCCGATTGATAATAAGAAGTGGAAATGGCTATGCGGGGCCAAGGATGACAAGCGCAGGGCTGCTCCAGGTAGCAGATGTCACTCTCCTGCTTTCCATATATTGACGTTGGACCTAGTCGGTATTACGCTACAAAATGTAACAATTTTACAGCATGCTGATGACCTGTGTACGCCTTCAGCGTGTGTCGCCCTTCCTGGTGGCCTGCAGAAGAATGATCAAGCAGTATTCACACTACGTACGTATATGGCGACGAATGGCTTCGATGTATCATCTAGCATGTCTTCAATTTTACTCTTCACCAGACACAAGGTTCCTCCCGCGGAGCCACTGAAGCTTGACTGTACGTACCACCAATCAAAACAGTACTCAGATACACTACTGGCCATTAAAATTGTTACAACACGAAGATGACGTGCTACAGACGCGAAATTTAACCGACAGGAAGAAGATGCTGTGATATGCAAATGATTAGCTTTTCAGAGCATTCACGCAAGGTTGGCGCCGGTGGCGACACCTACAACGTGCTGACATGAGGAAAGTTTCCAACCGATTTCTCATACACAAACAGCAGTTGACCGGCGTTGCCTGGTGAAGCGTTGTTCTGATGCCTCGTGTAAGGAGGAGAAATGCGTAACATCACGTTTCCGACTTTGATAAAGGTCGGATTGTAGCCTATCGCGATTGCGGTTTGTGATATCGCGACATTGGTGCTCGCGTTGGTCGAGATGCGATGACTGTTAGCAGGGTAATACGGAACGCCGTGCTGGGTCCCAAAGGGCTCGTATCACTAGCAGTCGAGATGACAGGCATCTTATACGCATGGCTGTAAGGGATCGTGTAGCCACGTCTCATCCCTGAGTCAATAGACGGGGACGTTTGCAAGACAACAACCATCTGCACGAACAGTTCGACGACGTTTGCAGCAGCATGGACTATCAGCTCGGAGAGCATGGCTGTGGTTACCCTTGACGCTGAATGACAGACAGAAGCGATGGTGTACTCAACGACGAACCTGGGTGCACGAATGACAAAACGTCATTTTTTCGGAGGAATCCAGGTTCTGTTTACAGCACATGATGGTCGCATCCGTGTTTGGTGACGTCGCGGTGAACGCACATTGGGAGCGTGTATTCGTCATCGCCAAACTGGCGTATCACCTGGCGGGATGGTATGGGGTGCCATTGGTTACACGTCTCGGTCACATCTTGTTCGCATTGACGCCACTTTGCCACTTTGAACAGTGGACGTTACATTTCAGATGTGTTACGACCCGTGGCTCTACCCTTCATACGACCCCTGCGAAACCCTACATTTCAGCAGGACAATGCACGACCATATGTTGCAGATCCTGTACGGGCCTTTCTGGATACAGAAAATGTTCGACTGCTGCCCTTGTCAGAACATTCTTCAGATCTCTCACCAATTGAAAACGTCTGGTCAATGGTGGCCGACCAACTGGCTCGTCACAATACGCCAGTTACTACTCTTGATGAACTGTGGTATCGTGTTGAAGCTGCATGGGCAGCTGTACCTGTACACGCCATCCAAGCTCTGTTTGACTGTGCTTGAAAGAGTTAAGCTTGGATCTAATTGCCAACGTAATTAGCGTAACGTTCACAAAAGTCGTTTCACGGGCATGTTTAAATTAATAATGTAAACGTAACTGCAGGCCTTGCTTGTGATGTAACAGCCTAATCAATAAAGGCAGAATTTGTTGTGGGATACCACGGAATACTTCCGTGTCAGCAACTATAGTTTCATGAAGCTTCCATAGGAGGCGGCGCTATACATAACCTTCAAAACGGAATCGGAAGTGCTTCCCAAGCAGAGAGCTGTCATTGAGTTTCTTTTGGCGAAAAACTAGAGCAACGCAGACATTCATAGGTGGTTGAAGAATGTATACGGAGACCCGGCAATGAAAAAAAGCACGGTGAGTTATTGGGCAAGGCGTCTGCCGTCACTGCTACAAGGTCGAGTAAATCTGTCCGATTCCCCGAGTGCCGGCTGGTTGCACACAGCTGCAATTTCGGCAATGTTGGAACGTGCGGACACTTTCACTCGAGGTGATCAAGGATCACAATGAAACACCTCGCTTCTCAACTGAACGCCTCTGTTGGTAATGCTGACACAGTCGTCCACCAGCTGGGGTACCCAAAAGTGTTTGCCCGCTGAGTTCCTCGCCACCGAACAGAAGTCCATAAAGAGCAACGAAAGATCATCTCTGCGGAATTGGTTGGGTGTTACGAGGCTCATAGTGACAATTTTTTGTTGAACATCCTCACAAGCGATGAAAGGTGGGTGCATCATTTCTAACCGGAAACAAAACGTCAGTCAATGGTGAGCCGTGGCGGACTGGCGCCAGCCCCGTGTACGCTCGTTATATCGTTGCGATCGATTTTGGAGGTTATATGTCATGTTTGAATACCGTGTGGCTTTCTTCCGGGTTGGCGGGCTTCAAGAGTCGACCGTCAGCTTTCGAAAAGAAAACATTGAGAGACTTGGGGCGTCTCCGGAGAAGGAGTGTCGACTGCGAACGAATGAGCCCTATCAGCGGAGTTGTACCTGTCGGCAAGTCTGTGTTTTGGGGCAGTTCGGAGATCCAAGTTTCGTGATTTATATCGAGGGAAGGTCCCAGAAGTAAAGTGGTTAAGCTGCTTGAGCCGCTGAGTTGTGCTGTGTGCAAACATCAAGTAAGTTGGCCGTTAGTGTATGTGGCTGAACCACGTGTTAAGAGGCGTTTCTCTCGCTAGATAATTGTGGAATTTACACAGCCGTTAATCGAAAAGTATGTGGATGAGCTCCGTGTGAGCTGGTTAAATGTTGGCTTCGCAGCGAAGTCTTAGTTATAGCTATACTGGTTATTCCCTGATTATTAAGAGTATTAAGTGATTAAAAATTTCACCTAAGTGATATTACTATTATCGGTGAACCGTCCTTAAATGGTTTGAATTTAAAGGTCAGCGACTGCTGTGGGCGGAACATTTTGTAGACTGATGTACGTACGTCTGGTAGAAGGATTATGCCCTGTATTTTTGTGTGTGTTTCAGATAGTTGCAATTGTCCTGTGTTTGTCAAAAGTTGCTGTAAGTGCCAACGCCTTGGCGGCGAGTGAGGTGTAACGCGCACCCTAGGTCCTGCTGTGTTTACGTAACCCTGCCACGGCTGGATTGCTTTGGGTGAAGGCCCCATACCAAAAGTTTAGAATATCTTTCCTTTCCGCCAAGGCGCGTGCAACGCGTTCTATAATTTTCTGATGTTTAAACAAATTTTTTTTCGGTTACGTAAAGATAGACCTGCAACTAAGTAAAAGTTAGCAAACAGAGCAGGTGTAAAGTAATTAAATTCTCTCTATCGATTGTCATGTATTTCTGGGCTAATTGCAGTGATCTGTTTTTGTAGTAACAGACAGTCCACAGTGCTTGTTGAGTCGATGTTTAAGTTTCAGTGTGTAATCACGTAAAGTGAAATCTGGGTTTGCTTCATGGCAGTCTTTCTTGCTTCTGTTACATATCCATGTCCTAGCGAATTGTGGATAACCACGAGAGTTTTGTTGTTTGGGCCGTGTAGAAATTAAGTGGTTGGCCCACTCTGATAGGAACTCTTGTGCCAGTCGTAAGTTTTTGTTAACTGTGGCGAAGCCACGGCAATACTGTGCTAGTTGTTTCTTAACTGATTTCATATACATTTTATGGTCATACTTGTTGGGTTCTGATAACTGTCTTGTTTCAATAAGAACTAACATTAAGTAACTGCTGCAGGAACCTTATGTTAATAAATTAAGTACGTGTACATCGAAGTGTGACTACCAGCCATGATTCGGCGTCCCGTTTCCCGTCCTGATAATAGTCGTGGCATGGATTGTCGACGTCGTATTGAGGGGGCCACGTACCCCATGGAATGGCCCACACCACCTCTCCGCAGAGAACAAAGTTCAAAACCGCACCCTCAGCTGGTACAGTCATGGCGACGGTCTACTGGGACTGGAGGGGTTACTCTGAAGTCCTCCTTCGCGGTACAACGATTTATATTGTGCTACCCTCAACAAACAGAACAAACGACTTTAGCGTGTTCGTCGGCACAAAAATCCAAACGAACAACCGTGGCAACGCAAGGCCCGACATCACAAGTCTGCGCACCCGAGAGGAGCTCACAAAATTTCATTGCACTCTTCTTTCTCATCCACCCTACAGCACAGATCTCTCAATTCCTGACTTCCATCTGCTTGGCTTAATAAAGGATGCACTCCGCGGGAAGCAGTGCGTGGATGATAGGGAGGTTATTGATGCACCAAGACGATGGCTTCTACTGCGACCAGTAGAGTAGTACCATGCCTGCAAACCCACTCAGTAAGTTGGCTTAAGGCCGTTGCATTGAACGGAGATTATGTTGAAAAATAGGATTTTGTAGCTGAAAGAGTGGGTAATAATATGGTATACTGGAATACTGAATAAAACCAACTTACATTCAGAAAAAAATGTACAAATGTGTGTGAAATCTTATGGGACTTAACTGCTAAGGTCATCAGTCCCTAAGCTTGCACACTACTTAACCTAAATTATCCTAAAGACGAACTCACACACCCATGCCCGAGGGAGGACTCGAACCTTCGCCTGGACCAGCCGCACAGTCCTGACTTCATCGCCTTAGATCGCTCGGATCTCAGAAAAAATATCTTGAGTTATACACTCCTGGAAATTGAAATAAGAACACCGTGAATTCATTGTCCCAGGAAGGGGAAACTTTAATGACACATTCCTGGAGTCAGATACATCACATGATCACACTGGCAGAACCACAGGCACATAGACACAGGCAACAGAGCATGCACAATGTCGGCACTAGTACAGTGTATATCCACCTTTCGCAGCAATGCAGGCTGCTATTCTCCCATGGAGACGATCGTAGAGATGCTGGATGTAGTCCTGTGGAACGGCTTGCCATGCCATTTCCACCTGGCGCCTCAGTTGGACCAGCGTTCGTGCTGGACGTGCAGACCGCGTGAGACGACGCTTCATCCAGTCCCAAACATGCTCAATGGGGGACACATCCGGAGATCTTGCTGGCCAGGGTAGTTGACTTACACCTTCTAGAGCACGTTGGGTGGCACGGGATACATGCGGACGTGCATTGTCCTGTTGGAACAGCAAGTTCCCTTGCCGGTCTAGGAATGGTAGAACGATGGGTTCGATGACGGTTTGGATGTATCGTGCACTATTCAGTGTCCCCTCGACGATCACCAGAGGTGTACGGCCAGTGTAGGAGATCGCTCCCCACACCATGATGCCGGGTGTTGGCCCTGTGTGCCTCGGTCGTATGCAGTCCTGATTGTGGCGCTCACCTGCACGGCGCCAAACACGCATACGACCATCATTGGCACCAAGGCAGAAGCGACTCTCATCGCTGAAGACGACACGTCTCTATTCGTCCTTCCATTCACGCCTGTCGCGACACCAGTGGAGGCGGGCTGCACGATGTTGGGGCGTGAGCGGAAGACGGCCTAACGGTGTGCGGGACCGTAGCCCAGCTTCATGGAGACGGTTGCGAATGGTCCTCGCCGATACCCCAGGAGCAACAGTGTCCCTAATTTGCTGGGAAGTGGCGGTGCGGTCCCCTACGGCACTGCGTAGGATCCTACGGTCTTGGCGTGCATCCGTGCGTCGCTGCGGTCCGGTCCCAGGTCGACGGGCACGTGCACCTTCCGCCGACCACTGGCGACAACATCGATGTACTGTGGAGACCTCACGCCCCACGTGTTGAGCAATTCGGCGGTACGTCCGCCCGGCCTCCCGCATGCCCACTATACGCCCTCGCTCAAAGTCCGTCAACTGCACATACGGTTCACGTCCACGCTGTCGCGGCATGCTACCAGTGTTAAAGACTGCGATGGAGCTCCGAATGCAGCGGCAAACTGGCTGACACTGACGGCGGCGGTGCACAAATGCTGCGCAGCTAGCGCCATTCGACGCCCAACACCGCGGTTCCTGGTGTGTCCGCTGTGCCGTGCGTGTGATCATTGCTTGTACAGCCCTCTCGCAGTGTCCGGAGCAAGTATGGTGGGTCTGACACATCGGTGTCAATGTGTTCTTTTTTCCATTTCCAGGAGTGTATTTTGAATGCCCCTCGCTATTATTTATGAAGCAGTAACGCAATATTTGTTATGCTTAGCTGACAGCATCATTGATTTAGATATGCTGCCACATAACATTCAAATGGCTCTGAGCACTATGGGACTTAACTGCTGAGGTGATCAGTCCCCTAGAACTTAGAACTACTTAAACGTAACTAACCTAAGGACATCACACAGATCCTTGCCCGAGGCAGGATTCGATCCTGCGACCGTAGCGGCGCCTAGAACCGCTCGGCCAGGGCTCATATGTTTTTCCTGTTTAATGAACCATGAGACATAAACAATGACTGTTTTCATTTGCTTGCGTTATGATCCACACGAATTATAATGGTATTGAAATGCGTCGTGGTGATTAAATTTCACGAAGCATATTATTTAACATTTTTTGCTGTCACACACGTGAGGTCGTGGTTGTTACACATTACTAGTATTTTGGATCACTATATTCAGCCTCGTGATACTATAATTGTTGCTGAACTATGCGTTTTGAGGTAACAGACTCACGTAATCAGATTCAGGGCGACAGAAAATCATTAATATTTTCCCCCTCTCCTAAACTGTACGCAACGATCATATCTTTGTCAACTGCCCACAAAATGTTAAAAGGTCGGCTGTCAACTCATTAAAATATAGTGCAGTGAAACTAAATTAACAGTCTTCTAGTAAAACATCAGCCGGCCGGAGTGGCCGAGCGGTTCTATGTGCTTGAGTCTGGAATCGCGCGACCGCTACGGTTTCGGGTTCGAATCCTGCCTCGGGCATGGATGTGTCTGATGTCCTTAGATTAGTTAGGTTTAAGTAGTTCTAAGTTCTAGGGGACTGATGACCTCAGCAGTTAAGTCCAATAGTGCTCAGAGCCATTTGAACCATTTATACAACATCACATCTTTGCCAAATGTCTCCTCGGCTCGCATTACAATAGACTGCCCGGTCACATAAATGTGACCACCTGTCATAAGTGTGAATAACCACCTTTTGTAGCGCCGTCGTGCAGGAAGAGAGTGGTGTTGTGGAACGTACCGACAGGGATTTGGAGCCATGCTGATTCCACTGCCGTTGCCTGCTGCGTTAGGTTTCTCGGTTGAGAGTCCATAGTATGAACAGCCCAGACAAGGTTATCTCACAGATTTTCAACAGAGTTGCAATGAGAAGAGTTTGGTGGCCTGGGGAGTACGGTAAACTGATCCTAGTGCTTTTCGAACCGCGTACGTACACTGCAAGCTGTGTGACACGTTGCATTGTCCTGCTGGTAGATGACACTGTGGCGCTGCATGTAAGGGTGAACAAGGTCCCCAAGAATAGGTGGCTATTTTTGTTGATCCATTGTGCCTTCCAAAATTTCGACATCGCCCAGAGGTTGCCACGAAAACATTCCGCAAACATAACGCTCCCTTCTCCACCCTCCACTCTTGTGACGATTCTTGCAGGGCCATACAATATAACTGAATGTGTCCGACGGAGAATAAAACGTGATTCATGTCAAAAGGCCACTTAGTGGACACCCAGTTGCGGTGCTGGCGTGCAAAGTCCAGCGTTCGTCGGCGATGGACAGCAGTCTGCATGGGTGATGGAACCAGGCGTCAGGTGCGGACTCTCATACTCAGCAAATTTCACTGAACTTTCATTAAGGAGGCACAGTTCGTAGCCCCTTGATACAACTGGGTGGCCACTTGCCCAACAGTTGCACCTCCAATCGCCAGTATACGTCTTTGAAGCTGTGGTTTTTTTTTTTATTTATTGGATTTATGGTGATTGGGGGGGGGGGGGGGGGGGCAGGCTGGCAGCAGCACAATACGTCGCTCTGCAGCCTACAGAAAGTTAGAAAACAGAATCAGGAGATGTGAAAAACAAACAAAACCTGGTGATAAAATGGTGACTGTTAAAAACTGAAACATGGAAAGAGAGATACGATGAAAATTTAAAAAGTAAATGGTCGGCGATGCCGATTAAAACACATAGTAAACAGTCAGGCTCAATGTAAAAAACACGGCCACAGTCTGGTTTCTGTTCGCACGAAATAAAAAAAAAAAAGAAACGCAACTAGAGATAGTATGGTGGCTGCTCGCAAGACTGACAGGGGATGCACAAAACTGAACACTCACTTAAAACAGCACAATACAGTCGACATGGCGGCAGATGAGAGGGGGGGGGGGGGGGAGAATGACCTGGACCGATGAGGGGGAAAAAGAGGTGAAGGAGAGGAAATGAAAAATTGGGGAGCCAACGGAGGTAGGGGACATAGAAAAAGCGGGGGGGGGGGGGGGGCTGGTCGGACGCGAGAAGGAGTGCGAAAGACAGTGGAGGGGAGAGCAAAATTGACTTGGACGAGAGGAGGGAGGCAGAGAGAGGGTAGGTGGGGAAAAAACGGGATTGAAGGACGGGGGTTGAGGGAGCCCGGGAAAAGGACAGAGGAAGGGAGGGGGAGGTGAGGATCAACGTTGATAGGAGTGTTAAATGGAGGGAGTGAGGGCATCATCTGGGAGGAGGAGCAGCCATGGTTCAACCTCGTCATCTATTGCCAGTGCTGCACCATAGTTGCCTCGGGCCAGCTTTGGTTATCGCCATTTTGCCATCACAGTATACTTTAACTACGGCGACACGCAAACAGTTTAGATACTTAGTATTTCGGAAATGTTTCCACCCTTGGCCTATAAATCAATGATCATGCTGTTTTGGACGTCAGAAAAATCTCTCCGTTTCCACATTGCGACAACGACCGTACTGTTCCGCACTCCCCCTACACGCGTTATACGGGGTGGTCGGAAATTCCCGTTACAAACTTCTAGGACATGTAGTGGGTATTGAGTACACAACATTTTGAATAGGAACCCATGTCCGGAAACGTATCGTTTCCGTTCTACGACACATTCAAATCAGATGATTATCTCATCCACACCTACGTGAAGGATGTACTTAGGCGTGACCCAGTACAATTGTTGCAATCCATTTGAAAAGAATACTGACTCCTTCCATTATTACTTACGAATTTGCATTACAACTTACACCTTATGGTTTACATTAGTCGACAACAACAAGAACCCAGCATCTACGGCACCAGCCGCAACGTATCGTTGCATTACAACAGCGGCTCGATGTGGCGACCACCAAAATTGTTATACACATTGTACTTCCGAAGCATGTTCTGGTACACTCTCTCCATCCCACCTGGTGTCTCTTCAGTGTCTTGTGCAGAGGCCAGAACTTGTGCCAGCAGACCTCTGTCTCTACAGGTGTCTCATAAATTAGGATTTTCATACGACCCCACAAGAAGTAGTTCATGGGGGTTAAATCTGGTGATCGTGGCGGCCACGTGGTTGGAGCACCATGGCCTATCCGTCTTTCACCATACCGTCTGTTGAGATGTCTCCGGACAGCCAGTGATAAGTGAGGTGGTGCTCCATCATGCTGAAACCACATTTCCTGACGGACATTCAATGGCACAGCTTCCAAGAACAGGTCGTAGGAAGACTAAGTATGCGGAACCCGTGAGCTTGGATGGAAGGAGGTATGGTCCAGTCACATGACCGTTCAGAATATCTGCCCAGACGTTAATTCCAAAACTGTCTTGAAATCCCTGAACATGCGTGGCATGAGGGTTTTCATCCGTCGAGACACCGCTATTTCGAGCATTCAGAACACAATCCCTTGTGAGCCGACATTCACCTGTGAAGAGAAGTCGACGTGGAAACAGGGGCGCGTCCATGCAACGGTGCAGGAACCACATGTAGAAGGCGACGCGTTGTGGAAAGTCTGCTGGACCCATAGCGTGTACCGTTTGCAAGTGGTACGGATGTAATTTGTGGCTCACCCAGGACGTCCAAGACGGTACTGTGGCTAACAGCCATTGCACGCGCAATTGTTCGCGAACTCGTTGACGGACTATTTTCAATGTGACGCAATACATCTTAAAATTCGAGAGTGCGGCGTTGCCGAGAAGCACCACAGTCCTGCCTCCTCACCGTGAAGGTTTCTCGTAGCCTTTGTGTAACTTGGGCCAACAGTTTGTGCGATGGAGTGTGACGGAGTGGAAAACGTTCATAATACAGCCGAGTAGCAGCTCTTCCGTTACCTCCAGTTTCGCCATACACAAGGAACATGTGTGTGTATTCCGCAAACGTGTACTGCACCATGTTTCCTCTATCGGTGATGCACAGGTATTGACTCGGCCTGACAGAAAGCGGACAATAAGTGACATCTGGGGATCGTTTGACGTAGTGCACGTCATCGTGTCTACCCTGTTGCTTGACGAGGCACACATCTGAACTGAAACTGTCGTAGAACGGAAACTATACGATTCCGGACGTGGGTTCCTATTCAAAATGTTCTATACTCACTACCCTCTACATGTCTTAGAAGTTTGTAATCTGCCGTCTGTGAGTGGTTATTGCATATTGACGTCGAAAACAGGCGGTGGGCGCATGAATGTGACTGGACCGTGTATAGTCACATTATGTTTTGGCTCATCATAGTTTAGATCACCGACCAACAGTCAGCATGCATCACTGACATTCATCTCGCACATGTCTTCTTTCAATAGTTGTTGTAGTTCCGTTGCACTGGACGTAAGGATGGCATCTCATTCGCTCGAAGCACATAGTTGAACGATAAGAACGATATCACTTTGCTTAAAGTAGTAATTCAGATTATTAGCATATTCGTTGTAAGGAGGAACACAAAGAAAAAGCAGAAGAAAGGAGCCAGTAGCAAATATCATGTGGAGCTCTTTCGCCTCAGGGGCCAACGACCCAGCGAGGTAAACGGAAGAGGTAGTCCCGCAGAAGACAAAGCTCTCGCAGAAGAGCGATGTTGGCTTATTGTATGCGTAATCGTGATGTGGCTGCTATTGGCCCCTGGGTCCTTGGTAGCTCTGTGGCAATTTGCTGGGCTGCGTGAGCGTCGCTAAACGTAGGTGCTGGTAAGAGAGATAGCACAGCAACCTTGCTGGAGGCATCGAAGTGAACAGTTCTTGGATAATATCGTCTCGGCGCTCAGACCACATCAAATCGGAGTGAAAAGTCGAGCTTTCCAAGGCGTTCACCATATACTTTGTAAGGAATTGACTGTTTGTCTGACTTACCCTGACTCTGAAATTGACGAGCCTTTCCTTGCAGGTTAAGAAATTTGCTATTCCTGCTCGTCATCTGTGGGTGATTTTCTTGTACCTTCTTCTTCTTTGTAGGCTTTCCGAGCGGGTGCTTGGGAGTTTCACCTGGGGTGGCCACTTCCTCGCCATTGTTGGCCTCTCCCTCGTCACGGTTGGCCTCTCGGTGTCTCCAATGGGCTCATTCGCGTTGTCACTAAGTAGGAGTGAGAACGGCACAGAGCTTAACGAACTTTACTGTTTCCAGCGGCAGGATGTTGTACTGTGTCTCTAGCTGTTCAGGGGAAAATGGATAGGGCTGATGAGGGAACGGAGGTCTTATTCGGTCAGGAGGATTGAACGGGTAAGGACTAAGGTGATGAGGTTAGGTACTAGCCTTGAGTGTAGTGGCGGGAGCACAGTTTGCTTCCTTTACAGCAGCGTCCAAGTTTTTTATTGGTAGGGTGACTCTGTTTGAAATTCACACTTATATTGATGGACTGACATCACCTTGAGCACGTGAGTCGGATGCGCAAATGTGGGAAACAGGTAATAAGGCAGTAACACGCCAGGCAAAGGCGCCGACTCCATGGGGCCAGAGGGGTACATTTAAGAAAATTATTAGTTATATTATGCTTTGTAAAATCACAAAATTATGTCGTAATTTTTTATTTTCCTTGTTTAATGATAGTTTCCTTTTTTCAGTAACGAGTTAAAACAAATAATACGGTAGTAAGTAGGTTAACTGAAAACGAGTCGTGTGAATCATGATAGTGTTACGGTGCTGTGGGCACACTTAGAATTTGTCCCGCTGCGCGAACCTTCGGGTGAAGTCTAGCGCCGGCGGGCTAGCGCTGCAGCCGTGGAGAGATCAAAAGGACTGGAGCAGAAGCGCCTGGAACCCTACGCCTCGCGTCGCCTTGACGCTTCGAGACATTAAGACGCCGCGGCTATATAAAGCCCACCCTGCTGTTACAGTCATTCAGTGTGGATAGTTTCGTTCAGTGCATGCTGCAAACGTGTTTACTGTTCTGACTTCAGTGTCTAGTGGACTATTTTGTATGACTCTGCTTTATTCGTTTGCTTTAGTTTGCCCACCGAGATGTTTTGGATGAGTTGGATATTCGACCAGTCATCAACAACTTCATATTCAATAATCCAGTCAGACGATCGACATTTGCATCTTTCTATAGACACTCTAGCTCTAATAATGGCATTTAGAGCAATATTAAAAATCTTTATAAAATAGAGAATTAAACGCATACATAATGTTAAATTTTCAGTTTCAAAATATTAGTACTAGTTTAGTACTGTATTACTACGTATATTACTGTATTAGTTATTTTCAAATACTTAAATATTTTTAGGGTGTAAGACCCAATTAAAACCCACTATTTACATACTTTTTGACTGAAAATATTAGGCATACTGTATTAACTTTATTAACTGTATCAAAACATTAACTTTGAGATAATGTTTTTATTTAATGAACCGTGAGCCTTATTCAAGGTGAGCTTAAATTAGCTATTTCACTTATTAATCAAAGTGCTATTACTGTGCAACAGCAATATATTTTTTTATGATAGTTTAGGATTACTTAAATATAATTTCACTCTTTTCAGAGCTATATATTCACCGTGGGTATTTATGTTTTGTTTCCTTTTTCAAAGCCAAGAAATGTGTCAGGCTTGTCGAGTTTCCCGGAGTGTCGATTTATCGAAAGTCCAGTTTTCGGGGCTCTAATGTTGATCATATGACTCTAAAATTCTTAAAAAAACTTTAAAACTCACTATTTTTCATATGAAATATAGAAAATTTCACGGGGCAAGACCCCCAGTATGCTCCCCCCCCCCCCCCCCCCCCCCCCCAATGTGAGACAAGAATGACACCTCGAAAAACTACGATGTGATCAGTTCGCGTTCTGCACAACGCTGAGGGATATATGAGCAGTGCAACAGAACAAATGATTGTACTTTGTGGAAGTTTTATCCTTGAACGTAAATCATGAATTTAATTAAATGCCTCTTTATTAGACCATAATCTGACTTGAACCAAAAGCTTAATAACTGTGAAGTGTGCCCTGAAACTGAACCCATTTGTATTCTTACCTTGTAATTATCCGCAACGGATATCCTACATGCAACTCATGAACACGTGTAATAACGAACATACTTTACATACATCTGCATACTAACGGCATTGTACGCAGTTGAGTAAGATACAAGATTGCGAGATTCTGACAAGGGGAAAAAGGGTGGAAATGATGGAAAATTATGCTGCGGATGTACAAAAACATTACAAACCATTTTGGATAAATCTCTGTGTTGAGATCAAAAGATTAGAAATCCAGTGGGATTTCAATTACGGACCTTAATTGCAGCACACATGGCCAATATTTGAAGGCACACAATGTGTGACTACGTGTTACTGAGGTACAAACTGATATAGGCAAACACTAATCATAGTCACAAAAAGCACAAGAATTACATGGAAAGAAGATGTAAGATATTCTAAAGAAGCAACACGAAGGACAAGGATGTGCATACGAGACTGAACACACGCTGAATTACAAGTCTGCCGTTGTGTAAGTCCTGCTATCACCAACTAAAATCGAATCTATAAGTGTAATTAGACTAAATTGTGACTCAATCAAAACGATCACTAAGACGAGTACGCTTTACGATCCGGTTCCTGTAATCTTACTACGTCTCGAAGCTTTTCTCAAGTGTTCCTTCTCTTGTGATTTTTGAACAGTGTTTTCGCTATTACCAGATTCACCGTAATCCGGAATTCTTTTAGTCTTTTACCTTTTTTATTTCAACAACGATGCCCACATTCTCCCGTAAAACCACCTTCATTTTGTTCCCCAATCATTGCGATACAGTCTCCCATGATTATCACATTATCATCTCCTATTACATACTGAGTTACATTGTCAATATCTTCATATTCTTACTCTATCCCTTCAACTTCTGCTTGCGGCGTCGGCGTGTATACTGAACTATCGTTGTCGGCGCTGGTTTTCTGTCGATTCTGATGAGAATAATCCTGTCAATGAATTGTTAACAGTAACTCACTCTCTGCCTCATATTTCTGTTTCTAACGAATCCTACTCCCAGCTATTTTCTGCCGTTGTTAGTTTTATCCAATATTCGTTTGATCATGAATTCTTATCACTTTTCCATTTCACTCCACTGACTCCCGCCTTACGTAGACTACGCTTTTGCGTTTTCCTTTTCAGATCTTCTGGCTTCCATATTACATTCACTCTCCCGTCATTCCATGCTCGACTTAGTGCAATGTTCCCCCTTCATGGTCAGTATTTCACATATATTTTAACATACATATTTGCATTGGAATCTCAACTATACCGACAGAGAATTTCGTGCTATAGTTTCTCCAAATCTCGAGGAAAGTTATATTTCAGCCTGGATAAGAAAGTCGTGGACAATGATCCAACTTTTGCTTGAAACTGCGGCAGACTTTCCCGAGCAAGGCTTCTACGTCACCACGTTTGGAATCACATCCCAACTCCTATGAGGGGTTGGTTATTCTTACCCCTATAGTACTACTTTCTAGATAGTAAGGCGATATGTGTATCGGTCCAGTGATTTAGAAAGAGACGAGGAACGTATGTACAAAAATAAATATAGGATGTCCTTTTCAAACCTCGCATATTTCAAAGGCCCTGGATAAAGTCTATGGTAGATACAATTATTGCACCATATGGCTGAACATCTCAAAGAATTCATATTGCCGCCTCAGACGTGGCAACTATTGCGCCTGTGAAGCGAAAATGGTGACTTCACAGCATCGCAAGTATGCACAACATCGCACGTAAGCGGTAGCGTGGTTTGCAGAAACAAATTCGCCTATTACTGTGTAAGTAGGCTGTTTAGGTTTTTATATTGGTTACGCCACGTAGCGCTCTGTATGAAAATCACTGGCTGTGCTGTGTGCAGTCTGTGGCTGGGTGGCATTGTTGTAATATTCGCTATTGTAGTGTTGGGCTGTTGGCTGTTAACAACACGTAGCGTTGCGCAGTTGGAGGTGAGACGCCAGCAGTGGTGGATGTGGGGAGAGAAATGGCGGAGTTTTGAGAGCGGATGATCTGGACGAGTGTCCATCAGAGACAGTACAATTATAAGACTGGATGTCATGAACTGCTTTGGAACGCTATTAAGGTAAATACATTGTTTGTTCTATACCAAAATATTTCATTTGCTAACTATCCCTCTCAGTAGTTACTGCCTTCAGTAGTTAGAATCTTTTATTTAGCTGGTAGTAGTGGCGCTTGCTGTATTGTAGTAGCTCGAGTAACGAAGATTTTTGTGAGGTAAGTGATATGTGAAAGGTATAGGCTAATGTTAGTCAGGGCCATTCTTTTGTACGGATTATCGAAAGTCAGATTGCGTTGCGCTAAAAATATTGTGTGTCAGTTTAAGCACAGTCCTTTATAATTTTTCTAAGGGGATGTTTCAACTGTGCAAAGACATTATCGTAGTTTACAGGCAAGTGATCCATCTGGTGTGAAAACAATTAAGGTATGTTCTCTTTTCTAGATACTACAAGTGTTCTGACACACTGGCGGTGCTCGTCGTAGTGTTTCGGAGGAAACAGAGGGGTTCATCAGACAAGCGTTTCTCAGAAGCTTAGGTAAATTAATTCGGCAGCCATTTAAGCAAACCTTGCGTCGACCAGTACACCAACGTCTTTGTGTGTATGCTTACAAAGTGCAAATTCAGCAACATCTGATGCCGAACGACATACCATTGCGCCAACAATTTGCGACGGATACGCTGCAGCATATTGCTGTGGGTGCCAGCCTTCTGTAAAGATGCTTGTCTCCAGATGAGGCAACTTGTCATGTCTGTAGAACGGTTAATCGGCACAGTATACGGGTTTGAGACCCCCAACATCTTTGAACATTTTCGTAATAGCCATAAGCTGAACGTGTGGTGTGGGCTACTACACGACAGGGTTGTTTGACCGTCTTCTTTGCAGAAAACACAGTGAACGTGTTAGTCTATCTGGACATGTAGGAGTAGATTGTATACCCTCAGATATAAGACGTGCAACCCAACATCACTTTCCAGCAAGCTGGAGCTCCCCAGCATTGGTCAACGGCTGTTCGCAAGTTCCTGCATATCAAATTTCCTAATCGATTCATCAGACGCGGAGGACGAATTTTCCGAGCACCACGTTCTCCCGGCATTACCCAGCTAAAATTCTTCTTGTGGAGATTCGTGAAGGACCGCGTGTGTGCAACCAAAGTGGACGATATTGCTAAGTTACGACGTTTCATCTGATGTGAAGGTCCATGACAGCATGTCATGACCTCACACAAATGCAGGACGGTTTTCGATCGGAACCCCTGGGATTTGCAATGGGATGATAGAGGCTAGCAGAAGTGGGGTGGTTGTAGGAATCTGGAACATTCCATAATAATTAGTACTGGAATACTTTAGTAGATAACTTTTTCTTAACTTTGTCCTGCTACAGCACCCCAGGAACAAACATTAAGTGGATTATACAACAAGCAAGATAACACAATTCTGGTATTACGTGCGTAATACATGTGCGAACTAGAGGCTGCGAACATATATAGCTGAAGGATATTCTAATCTGACTTCACTCACGACCTGTAACTGACTCGGTCGGTGCGATCTGCAAGTCTCTGTCCGTGCCATACGACGGTGCTGCAAGCGCCAGCGACTCCAGAGAGGTTGCAAGTGCTGGACCGCTATCGATTATCGCAACCTCTAGCGTGATGTCTAGCGTTGACACCACACTACCACTGATGCGATTGCAGAAGTAACGGATGACATTTTACGAAGAGCATTGCAAGAATCCCTCGCTTCTAAACTGATACTGTTGTTACTCAGCTTAGCCTCGAGTCCGTAGAGGGTGGTATATGTGACGTACACTGTGACTGGTCAGCATTTCCACCCGGAATTTGCGAGTGTAAGTCGGACCTTCCTTGATCCGCCTTGGTGGGTCGTCTCGTCGGATTTCCTCCTACCTGTGCGCGGTGCAGCTCTCGTAAACGTCGTCCCGTGCAGATTCTTCATTGGGGCATTGGATGTCTCTGTCGGTGGAAGCTAATTATCTGAAATTGCTGTCGATCAACTTTGGGGTATCTATTTACTCGAAATTAACATTCAGAATGCCGTAATATTACTTTTATTCCTATTAGATCAATAATGAAACACTCACGTCACAAACTACTCGTAACCGAGAGCATGGCTACCATCGAACAAGACAGGTAGAGCTCTTAACTCCGACTGCCGACTTTGGCGCGCAGTCCGTATCTCATACTAGTTTAGTTACAGTTCATGGATTTCCGATCAAGTTCGTACTTACTAAGATATGCATTTATTAATAAACGGGTGTGAATTTTAACGAGGCAAAATTATGATAAATAGCTTTCAACATCCAGAGGGTCGTCCGAGTATTTGTGTTGTCTTAAATGACTTTAATTATTAAATATAAATAAACAAAATCGGTGACTTTGGCGCCAAGATGGCGGTACTTCCCGTCACGTATATTTCCCAGCTGACGCTTGTTGCTACGGTCCAGCGCCGAGCCCCACCCCACTACGCGCCACATATGGTCGCTTCGCCACCTAGCCAGCCAGCGTGGGAAATGCTCTCCGACTCATGGCCGGCTACGGACTTCAGCACTTCCTAACTATGGTGAATACATCAATAAGAGGCAAAAATTTATTAAAACTGGTAAAAATGTCTTCCTCCATAAGAGGCACCTTATAATATGCAAGAAATTGAATACAACCAAGATACTCTTCGTGCTACAAATGGTTCACACTTTGAGATGCCCTAGCATGTGGTACAAGTTCATTGCCATTTCTACTGTAGCTTTTTTCCTGGTCCTTTGAAATATGGGAGGTTTGAAGGGAACACTCTATACAACGATTTTTATAAAATCGAATATATAGAAATATTATCTTCGTACAAAATGTTCCAGCAGCCCAGCAGCAGTATTGTAAATTTCCACATCAGTTCTTAACATTTGGATCACGATTCCTTAACGGGTTGGCCACAAAACTGGAGTGATACGCGCCCGCTCGTTTGTGAGCACTGCCCCTGACGGAGAAACACCGCATGAGGGTCCTTAGCAACGACCGGAGTCGTGTCCCTGCGACGGCAGTCCGGATGCGCCGTTAATGAGACGTTGCCACACGAGGCGGACGAGCGCAGAGGGGGGGGGGGGGGGTTATTGACATGGGCGGTGGGGCGCGGTCACGGCCGCCGGAAGCAGACGCAGGTGCTGAATGGGGCCCCGCCAGGGCTCGAAGCGCGGACCGCTAGGCGGCCGCCGCCGGCCGGCCGTGCTGGCACGCGCGCGCATTACTTCCGCGTCGCTTCAGCTGCAACGGGACGTCGAGCTTACACCAGGGCCTGCCACCCGTCTTACACGTGTTCCTCACCGGAGAACATCACCTCACATACAGTCGTCTGTGAAGGTCTCCATGGCTGGGGCAATCGCTCCGCTAACAGAGGGCCGTCTGGGGGAAACAAACGGTCCTACACCACACGCCAGTTTCTTCCCACCTCCCAGACTAGCGGCTTTTTCACGCAACTTCCTGACAGCCATGGATCAAGTCTCTGAGTTAGCTGCAGTATTTCTTGACGTCATAAAAGTATTTGACTCAGTACCACACCGGCGCTTATTATGGAAAGGACGATCGCAAAAGGCACCGGGCGAAATTTCTGACTGGATTGAGGATTTCACGGTAGAGATAACTTAGATTATTATTGTAGTATTGGCAGAAGAGTCAACACCGTGTTACTAGAGGAGGCTGAAATGCCCGCGTTTAGCTCACGCAGGCTGGCGTGAGGAGGGAAGGACTATACTGACACGGGGTCTGGAACATGACAAGGAATTAGAATTCAGAAAGCGAACGTAGCTAGTTTGATACTTAACTTTAACCCATTAATGATGAACGTCGCTCTTGACGGTACATGATTCACAATATTATCGGTTCAGGATACATAGTAACTGAATATGGCGCCTTGCTAGGTCGTGGCAAATGACGTAGCTGAAGGCTATGCTAAACTGTCATCTTTGGAAATGAGAGCGTATTTTGACAGTGAACCATCGCTAGCAAAGTCGGTTGTGCAACTGGGGCGAGTGCTAGGGAGTCTCTCTAGACTAGACCTGCCGTGTGGCGGCGCTCGGTCTGCAATCACTGATAGTGGCGACACGCGGGTCCGACGTATACTACCGGACCGCTGCCGATTTAAAGGCTACCACCTAGCGAGTGTGGTGTCTGGCGGTGACACCACAATTATCTCGTGTGGAAAGTGATCAACAGAAGTAGGCGTACACCATGTGATCAAACTTCGTGGCTCCCTCCATCGTAGTGCTGAAATTCAGTATGGTGTTGGCCCACCCTTAGCCTTGGTGACAGCTTCCACTCTCGCAGGCATACGTTCTACCAGGTGGTGGAAGGTTTCTTGCGGAATGGCAGCCCATTCTTCAAAGAGTGCTGCGCTGAGGAGAGGCATCGATGCCGGTCGGTGAGGCCTGGCACGAAGACGGAGTTCCAAAACATCCCAAATGTGTTCTGTAGGAGTAGGGTCGGGACTGTGAGCAGGCCAGTCCGTTGAAGGGATGTTATTGTCGTGTAACCACTCCGCCACAGGCCGCACATTATTAACAGGTGCTCCATGGTGTTGAAAGATGCAGTCGCCATCCCCGAAATGCTCTTCAACAGTGGGAAACAAGAACGTGCTTAGAACATCTGTGTAGGCCTCTGCTGTGATAGTGCCAAGCAAAACAACAAGGGGTGTAAGCCCTTTACATGAAAAACACGAACACACCATAACACCGCTGCCTCCGAATTTTACTGCTGGCACTACACAGGCAGGCAGATGACGGTCACTGGGCGTTCGCCATCGGATCGCCACATTGTGTCACTCCCCACGTTTTTCCACTGTTCAATCGTCCAAAGTTTACGCTCTTTACACCAAGCGAGGCGTCATTTGGCATTTACCGGCGTGATGAGTGGCTTATGAGCAGCCGCTCGACCATGAAGTCCAAGTTTTCTGACCTCCCGCCTAACTGTCATGGTACTTGCAGTGGATTCTGATACAGTTTGGAATTCCTGTGTGATTATCTTGATAGATGTCTGCCTATTACACATTACGACCCTCTTCAACTGTCAGTGTTCTCTCAGTGAACAGACGAGGTCGGCCTGTGCACTTTTGTGCTGTATATGTCCCTTCATATTTCCACTTCACTATCACATCGGAAACAGTGGACCTAGGGATGTTTAGGGGCGTGGAAATCTGGCGCACAGACGTATGACAAGTGACTCCCAATAACCTGACCACGTTCGAAGTCCGTGAGTTCCACGGAGCGCTCCATTCTGCTCTCTCATGATGTCGAATGGCTACTGAGGTCGCTGATATGGAGTAACTGGCAACAGATGGCAGTCAATGCACCTAATATGAGAAACGTATGTTTTTGGGGGTGTCCGGTAACTTTTCATCACACAGTGTAACTACAGACGTACCTCATGTTGTTCATGTTATACAGGTGTGCCAGGATTCGGTCAGTAATCAAGGACATCACAGAAACGCTTATTAAAAAGAAATATTAGGTTCATAGCACTAACTTCACCCGCGCCCCCCTTGCAACAGCATCACGTCCCCCCAGGGGGGCGCGCCCCCCAGTTTGGGAACCTCTGCTCTAGGAAGTAGCGTGGAATTTTGCTTTGGCACGCCTGGCAAAAAAAAAAAAGGTTCAAATGTGTGTGAAATCTTATGGGACTTAACTACTAAGGTCATCAGTCCCTAAGCTTACACACTACTTAAACTAAATTATCCTAAGAACAAATACACTGATCCATGCCCGAAGGAGGACTCAAGAAGCAACCACCTCAGCCCACTTAACCGTACTAGAATTATATACAGTTCTGTGATCATCCACCCAGTTAATCTCTACGTAATGCTTGAGTAAAAGGAACTCAGTTTTAAAGCACAATATATATATAAAGTACGATAAAACGGCGCGCCCGGCTAACGCGCAGTCTTAAGCGCGGTCCCCGGCACGCATCTGCCCGGCGGATTGGTGTCGAGGACCGGTGTGTTGGCCAGCCTGAGGATGGTTTTTAAGGCGGTTTTCCATCTCCCTCGGCGAATGCGGGCTGGTTCCCCTCATTCCGCCTGAGTTACACTATGTCGGCGATTGCTGCGTAAACCACTGTCTCCACGTACACGAACACAATAATTATCTACCACGCAAACATTTGGGGTTACACTCGTGTGGTAAGAGACGTTCCCGGGGGTTCGAACTGCACAATAACCCTGGGTTCGGTTTGGGACGGCGGTGGGGTGGGTGGACTGCAGTGGCCTGTTGTGGGGCTGTGAACCACTGAGGGCCACGGCGGGACGAAGCCTCTCCGTCGTTTCTACGTCCCCGGCTTGATACACAATATACACGATAAAACAACAACAGCACACGAGAGTTCTTTAAATATAAACACCTTACTCAATGATAACCAACTGAAGTTAAGATATTTCTTAACGGGCGAAACAAACTTGAACAGAAAACGTGACCAAATTACTAGTATCAGATTACTTAGACCGACAGGCTGTCTCATAACATATACACCCAGTAGTGCAATCAGGTTACAGAACAGTATATAACAGCGCAACCGTACTCGCTCTTCTGCTGTGACCAGGCTGTGGGACACACTAATACAAAACAGCCTTTCAGCCGTCAAATCAACGAAACTAACAAACGGTCGAGGATATTTGTGAACACCGGTGCGAACTGGCCCCTCGGATTCGAGTACAGTACTCTCCTTGGACCCGTGCTCAGCGACCGCGCCGGCTCCGCACAACCACAGCGGACGACACCCCCCTCACTGCACCGCCCGCTCGCTCTTCCTTATTCTGCCAGCAGCCGCGTGACCCGCCAACTCTTGGAGTGTCCTCGCACCACCGTGGAATCAAACTTGAAAGATTCAGACATACTGGCCTTTCTGGACTATGAGAAGCTCAACTGCAGAAACCAGCCCGGTTTTAGGAAACAGTGGTCATGCGAGACACAGCTGGCCCTCTTTGTGCATGATATACACCAGGCTCTAGATACCGGCTCCCAGGTTGATGCCATATTCCTCGACTTTCGAAAGGCGTTCGACTCAGTTCCGCACTGTCGCTTGCTACAAAAAGTGCGCGCTTATGGTCTGTCCAATGACGTATGCGGTTGGATAGAAATTTTTCTAACAGGCAGGGAGCAGTGTGTCGTCCTGAACGGGGTAACTTCAACAGAAACAAGAGTAACTTCAGGTGTGCCCCAGGGCATAAACGATCTGGTTGATGGTATTGACAGCGGCATTAGACTGTTTGCCGATGATGCTGTAGTCTACAGGAGAGCTGTGAACAAATCTATGAGGATTTGCACAAAATAAATGCATGGTGTAATGACTGGCGGTAAATATTAGTAAGTGTGACCTACTATGTATAACAAGGCGACAATACCCATTAATGTATGAGTACAAAATAAATGATCAGTCTTTGGAAGTGGTAACATCACTCAAGTATCTGGGTGTGACTATTCGAAATGATCTCAAATGGAATGATCAGATTACACAAGTAACGGGTAAGGCGAACTCTAGATTGCGGTTTATTGGTAGAATCCTGAAGCGATTCAGTCCTTCAACAAAGGAAATAGCTTACAATACGTTAGTTCGTCCAGTCTTGGAGTATTGTTGGTCTGTATGGGACCTTTATCAGTTGGGTCTGATCCAAGAAATTGAGAAGGTCCAAAGAAGAGCGGCAAGATTCGTGACTGGTATATTTAGCCATCGCGAGGTCGTTACAAATCTCATAGAAAGTTTGAAGTGGGACACACTTGCAGATAGACGACGCGCTAAACAGAAGTAGCTGCTCACTAAATTCCAAAGTCCAATCTTCACTGAGGATGTAGAGCATATATTATTACCTCCAACTTTCAAATCGCGCAAAGATCACCATTCAAAGATAAGGGAAATAAGAGCTCGTACTGAGGCGTTCAGACAGTCGTTTTACCCTCGCGCTATCCGCGAGTGGAACAGTGGGGAGGGGGGGGGGGGGAATATGACTTTGGCGCGAATTGTGCCCTCCGCCACACACCGCTTGGTGGCTAGTGGAGTATATATGTAGATGTAGAGCAACCGACACGCTGCACGCGCTTAGTCTTCCAGTCAAAGATCCTCAGACTAGCGTCTTTTATCTGAAGACCAGACAACTGACGACCATCGATAAACAGAGAGGCACCTACTCTGGCCGCGAAGTCAGCGCGCACGGCTCAGTAGCCAGCGTCTTGGACATTTTATTCTAGCGTAACCTACCTCATTATAACTCTTCGCACGGGGTGTCTTTCTGCCACTAAACTAGCCCACTGAAACAGCAGATGTCCATGATGTGTTGAGAATGGAGTTGTGCGCTGGTTAAAACACCACACATCTACACCAGTGATATCTGTCGAAGAGTACCGCCAGCACAGAGCGTTTGCCAGAGTGTGTTCAGCACATTGCGAGACAGGCAACAGATGTTCTCCCAAGAGTGCAAAATGCGATGAAATTGACAGTGGGATATTTGAAACTTTATTGTGAACTGTATAATAGCTGTAATACGACGTCCACGACAATTTTTAAAGAAGGTCGTGTTAAAAATACGTATTTTTCAATTCGCACTTTGTAAAACGTAGTTTATAATGTTTACTGAATGTTGTACGTGTGTATAAGTGTAAATATATCAATGCATTCAATAATACGAAAAAAAAAAACAAAAAAAAAAACATTGAATATGTTCTGTCTCTGAAACCACTCGGAAAAGGGCATATTTCCATATGTAGTTTCTTCTACACCTACATCTACATGGTTACTGTGCAGTTCACACTTAAGTGCCTGGCAGAGGGTTTATCGAACCTGCTTCTCTACCATTCCACTCTCGAATGGCGCGTGGGAGAAAAGAACACCTAAATCTTTCCGTTCGAACTCTGATTTTTCTTATTTTATTATGATGATAATTTCTCTCTACGTAGGTGAGGGTCAACAAAATATATTCGCATTGGGAAGAGAAAGTTAGTGATTGAAATTTCGTAAATAGATCTCGCCGCAAAGAAAACCACCTTCGTGTTAGGGGCTGCCACCCCATCTCGCGTATCATATCACTGACACTCTCACCCCTATTGCGCGATAACTCGAAACGAGCTGCCCTTCTTTGTACATTTTCGATGTCCTCCGTCAATACTACCTGGTAAGGATTCCACACCGCGCAGCAATATTCCAGCAGAGGACGGAAAAGTGTAATGTAGGCTCTCTCTTTAGCGGGTTTGTCGCATCTTCTAAGTGTTCTGCCAACAAAGCGCTGTCTTTGTTTCGCCTTCCCCACAGTATTATCTATGTCGTCTTTCTAATTTAAGTTGCTCTTAATTGTAATTCCTAGGTATTTAGTCGAATTGACAGTCCTTCGATTTGTGCGATTTATCGTATACCCAAAATTTATCGGATTTCCTTTAGTACCCACGTGGATGACCTCGCACTTTTCTTTGTTTAGTGCTAATTGTCACTTATCGTACCATACAGAAATTCTCTCTAGATCATTAAGTTATTGGAATTGATCGTCTGGTGATTTTATTAGTCGGTTAATTGCAGCGTCATCTGCAAACAATCTAAGGGGGCTTATCAGATTATCACCTAGATCATTTATATAAATCAGGCACAGCAGAGGGCCTATGATACTACCTTGCGGAACGCCAGATATCACTTCTGTCCTACTCATTGATTTACCGTCTATCACTACAAACTCTGACCTCTCTGAGAGGAAATCACGAATTCAGTCATACAACTGGGACGATACTCCATATGCACGCAGTTTGATTAATAGTCCCTTGTGAGGAACGGTATCAAAAGCCTTCTGGAAAACTAGGAATATGGAATCGATCTGAGATCCCTTGTCGACAGCACTCATTACTTCATGGGAATAAAGAGTCAGCTATGTTGCACAAGAACGATATTTTCTGAATCCGTGTTGGTTATGTATAAATAAGTTATTTTCTTCAAGGTGATTCATAATGTTCGAGTACAGTGTATGCTCCAAAATCCTATTATAATTTGAGGTCACTGATATGGGTCTGTAATTCAACGTGTTACTCCTATTTCCTTTCTTGAATATTGGTGTGACCTATGCTACTTTCCAGTCTTTAGGAACAGACCTTTAGTCAAATGAGCGGGTGTATAAGATTGCTAACAAAGGCGCTATTGTATCTGCATACTCTGAGAGGAACCTGACTGGTAAACCATCTGCACCGCAAGACTTGCATTTCTTAAGTGATTTGAGTTGTTTCGCAACACCTAAGATATCTACTTTTATGTCACTTATGTTAACAGATGTTTTGGTTTCGAATTCTGGGATATTTACTTCATCTTCTTTCGTGAAGGAATTACGGAAGACTGTATTTAGAAACTCCGCTTTAGTGGCACCATAATCGGTAACATTTTCACCGCTATCGCGCAGGGTATTGACTGTTTTTTGCTACTGGTGTACTTTACATACGATCAGAATCTGGGTTTTCTACCATATTTTGAGACAATGTTTCATTGTGTAAACTGTTAAAAGCATCTCGCATTGATGTCCGCACTAAATTTCGAGCTTCCGTGAAACTTAACCAGTCTTGGGGATTTTGCGTACTTCTGAATTTGGCATGCTTTTTTCGTTGTTCTGCAACATTGTTCTGACGTGTTTTGTGTATCATGGTGGATCAGTCCCGTCTCTTATTAACTTATGCTGTATGAATCTATCTACTGCTGTCGATACTGTATCTTTGAATCTTAGCCATATCTGGTCTACACTTACATAATTAGTTTGGAAGGAATGGAGACTCTCTCTTAGGAAGGCATCAAGCGAAGTTTTATCTGATGTTTTAAATAGATATATTTTGCGTTTATTTTTAGTGGTTTTGGTTGATATGGTTTTGAGCCTCGCTACAGTGACCTTGTGTTCACTAATCTCTGTATCCGTCATGACGATCTCTATTAGATCAGGATTATTTGTGGTTAAGAGGTCAAGTGTATTTTCACAACCATTTACAATTCGTGTGGGCTCATGAAGCAATTGTTCAAAGTAATTCTCAGAGAAAGCATTTAGTACGATTTCGGAAGATGTTTTCTTGCTTCAAATGATCTTTCCCATCATATTACCGAACATTGACCATTTCTCATAAGACACCCTGTATATTAATGACATGACGGAAAATATTAAAAGTGTCCTCAGACTTCTCGTAAATGGTGAATTTTTCTGTAATAAATTTTGTCTGAAAAAAAACTGCACAAATATTGCGTCACGTTTGGAAAAGATTTAATAGTGGTGCAAAGATTGGCAGCTTGCTTTAAATGTACAGAAATGTAAAATTGTACTCTAAACAGAACGAAAAAAACGTGGTATCCTATGAGTACAACATCAAAGATTAACAGTTAGAATGAATCAATTTAAGCAAATACTTGGGAACAACACTTCATAGGATTATGAAATGAAATGATCACATGGCTCAACCATCGGTCGGGCTTTTGGCAAATTTCCCGTTGGCGGCAGGACACTGCGAAAATGCAAAGAGGCTACTTACAAACCACTTTTCGATCCCGTCTTCGAATATTGCTCAAGTTTTTGAGATCCTAGTGAATAGTATTAACAGAGGATATTGAAGGCACGCAAAAGAATGGTCACAGGCTTACTTGATTCTCGTGGGCTTTAATGGAAATGCTGAAAAATCTTAACGCAGTTATGCATGTTATGTGTTGTATACTTTGATCTACTCATTAGCATTAAATTACCTTGATAAATCCTATATTACTGTGAGATGAGCTTGGGGTGAATCAAGGTAAATAGATAATAAATGAAGAACACAAAAAAGCGAGGTAATCAGTTAATTCTGATATTGGTTACTCCATACATAACACAAAGCACCAATCTTACACGAAAACAGTCTTGCTTCGTGTCAAGACAAATTAATATAAATAGCCAAATACTTTGTAGAGGGTATCAATAATTCATCCAGCCACTCTTTAGAGAGAGTGCAAACCAAGACTTCCGTTGGAACTACTTAATAACCAAGAGATGTGCACTGACTGACTCTCAGGAATGGGGCATACTTCGTAAATTAACGATTTGCTTTTCCAAGTTTTCTCACCTCCCGCCTAACTGTCAAAGTACTTGCAGTGGCTCCTGTTGCAGTTGGAATTCCTGTGTGATGGTCTTGATAGATGTGTGCCTATTATATATTACGACCCTCTTCAACTGTCGGCGTTCTCTCAGTGAACAGACGAGGTCGGCCTGTGCGCTTCTGTGCTGTATGTGTCCCTTCACGTTTCCACTTACTATCATATCGGAAAGATTGGACCTAGGGATCTTTAGGAATGTGGAAATCTCGAGTACAGACGTATGACACAAGTGACCACGTTCGAAGTCCGTGAGTTCCGCGGAGCGCCCTATTCTGCTCTCTCACGATGTCTGATGATTACTGAGGTCGCTGATTTTGGAATACCTGGCAGTAGGTGGCAGCACAATGCACCTAATATGCAAAACGTGTTTTTGGGGATGTCCGGATGCTTTTGATCACACAGTGTATGTGCGAGGGCGTGTCAGTGCGCAGCACGCCGCTGCCTGCCGCCTTCCCGGAAGGCCACCAGCTGCGCGCGCGTCCCGGGATTCCCCTCGCAGCGTCTGCCCGTGCGTGTGCGCGCCGACCTTCACACGGCAGACAAGCGACGCTTCCTCATGTCGGCTTCAAAACTCGTCGTGACACTCCAGTGCAATGGTTTCGCTCGTACCTGACGTCCCCCAGGATTCGGTATTAGGTTATATACTCTTTTCATTGTATGGCAGTGATGTATCATCAGTTTTGTCCTACTTCAAATAACACACGCATGCTGATGACCTCCAGTTGTTTCTAAATGTGAAACCAGTAAACCTGAATACTACTGCCCAGAATCACTATGCAGTATCAAAGTGGGCACAGAGTATAGGGTTAAAGCTCAAACCATCCAAAACTCTTATACTGGATAGTAATTCTGGGCTCGTTAGCTCGAAATATCGGAAATACCTACCATCTTTAAACCTAAATGAGACAAATATCAGCTTCTATCCTTCACTAAAGAGTCTGGGAGTAATAATAGAGGAAAATCTAAGTTGAATTGAGCACGTAAGTGCAGTATGCAAGACGCATCAGCATCTCTATATGCCCTACAAAAAAATAAAATGCTCTTCCCTCTTGACCTGTAAAAGAAACTTGTACAAACACTTATACTTCCAGCTATTGATTGTCGTGTTCTCCCGAAAGCTCACGGCGCATGGAACTGGTTCGTTGTATACCTGATGACCGACTCTTTGATCACATTTCACCATAATATGCACAACTATCGTGGCAGCGTGCAGACAAGCACAGAGATTTTCGTACCATCTGTCTTCTCTACCGTCTTATCAATGAACACTGTCCCCCATATATCTCCTCTACCTTAACGCTCTTGTCCGAAAAAACATGGCAGAAACATCCATCACAGCAAAATCCTTTCTGTACCACTCCATTGTTCAGCCACTTTCTCGTAGCACTTCTCAGTAGCATGAACCTGATTTTGGAATTACCTCCTTTCTCGTTTTGCAATAAAATGGTTCAAATGCCTCTGAGCACTGTGGAACTTAACATCTGAGATCATCAGTCGCCTAGAAATTAGAAGTACTTAAACCTAAATAACCTAAGGACATCACACACATTCATACCCGAGGCAAGATTCGAACCTGCGACCGTAGTGGGGACACATCGGCCGGCGTTTAACAGTATTTTTACCTGGCGCAGTCTCCTTAAATTTCCTTTCCCCCTAACTCACTTTATCGGAGAACACTTGTTTTGTACACCTGTAAATTCTTCTTATAACGGCAAATATGATTATTGTTGTTATTATTGTCATTTCATCATTTTTAGTGGCAGCAGTAGCAGCAGCAGTAGAAGTACTGGCAGTATTAGCTTATTTAGTTCACAATTAGTATTATTTACACACATTACGTTTACATTTAGGCCCTAACGATATCAGACTACATAAATAAATAAATATATCCCACTGCGCTCGTCACACTAATGTTGCCCTGTCCATTCCTCCCCGTCCTCAATTTATGTAGTTTTCTCGTAAGTCGTAGTTCCTTTTGCCCACCATCTTCTTCCCAACATATCTCTTATTTTGCTCACCTTAATGCTCTGCATAACTCAGACATCAGTTCAAACTCCTACTTCCTCCAACTCAGTTCTCTTCTATCAGCATGTTCGATTACTTTTCCTCTTCTTAATAACTTCGACCCCTATGAACCATGGACCTTGCCGTTGGTGGGGAGACTTGCGCGCCTCAGTGATACAGATTGCCGTACCGTAGTGCAACCACAACGGAGGGGTATCTGTTGAGAGGCCAGACGAACGTGTGGTTCCTGAAGAGGGCCAGCAGCCTTTTCAGTAGTTGCAAGGGCAACAGTCTGGATGATTGACTGATCTGGCCTTGCAACACTAACCAAAACATCCTTGCTGTGCTGGTACTGCGAACGGCTGAAAGCAAGGGGAAACTACAGCCGTAATTTTTCCCGAGGGCATGCAGCTTTACTGTATGGTTAAATGATGATGGCGTCCTCTTGGGTAAAATATTCCGGAGGTAAAATAGACCCCCATTCGGATCTCCGGGCGGGGACTACTCAGGAGGATGTCGTTATCAGGAGAAAGAAAACTGGCGTTCTACGGATCGGAGCGTGAAATGTCAGATCCCTTTATCGGGCAGGTAGGTTAGAAAATTTAAAAAGGGAAATGGATAGGTTGAAGTTAGATATAGTGGCAATTAGTGAAGTTCGGTGGCAGGAGGATCAAGACTTTTGGTCAGGTGAATACAAGGTTATAAATACAAAATCAAATAGAGGTAATGCAGGAGTAGGATTAATAATGAATAAAAAAATAGGAGCGCGGGTAAGCTCCTACAAACAGCATAGTGAGCCCATTATTGTGACCAAGATAGACACGAAGCCCACGCCTTCTACAGCAGTACAAGTTCATATGCCAACTAGCTCCGCAGATGATGAAGAAATTGATGAAATGTATGATGAGATAAAAGAAATTATTCAGGTAGTGAAGGGAGATGAAAATTTAATAGTCATGGGTGACTGGAATTCGAGTGTTGGAAAAGGGAGAGAAGGAAACGTAGTAGGTGAATATGGATTGGGGCTAACAAATGAAAGAGGAAACCGCTTGGCTGAATTTTCCACAGAGCACAACTTAATTATACCTAACACTTGGTTTAAGAATCATAAAAGAAGGTTGTATACATGGAAGAACCCTGCAGATACTAAAAGGTATCAGACAGATTATATAATGGTAAGACAGAGATTTTGGGACCAGGTTTTAAATTGTAAGACATTTCCATGGGGCAGATGTGGACTCTGACCACAATCTGTTGGTTATGACCTGTAGATTAAAGCTGAAGAAACTGCAAAAAGGTGGGAATTTAAGGAGATGGGACCTGGATAAACTAAAAGAACCAGAGGTTGTATCGAGTTTCAAGGAGAGCATAAGGGAGCAATTGACAGGAATGGGGGAAAGAAATACAATAGAAGAAGAATGGGTAGCTTTGAGGGATGAAGTAGTGAAGGCAGCAGAGGATCAAGTAGGTAAAAAGACGAGGGCTAGTAGAAGTCCTTGGGTAACAGAAGAAATATTGAATTTAACTGATGAAAGGAGAAAATATAAAAATGCAGTAAATGAAGCAGGCAAAAAAGAATATAAACGTCTCAAAAATGAGATCGACAGGAAGTGCAAAATGGCTAAGCAGGGATGGCTAGAGGACAAATGTAAGAATCTAGAGGCTTGTCTCACCAGGGGTAAGATAGATACTGCCTACAGGAAAATTAAAGAGACCTTTGGAGAAAGGAGAACCATTTGTACGAAAATCAAGAGCACAGATGGAAACCCAGTTCTAAGCAAAGAAGGGAAAGCAGAATGGAAGGAGTATATAGAGGGTCTATACAAGGGCGATGTACTTGAGGACAATATTATGGAGATGGAAGAGGATGTAGATGAAGATGAAATGGAAGATACGATACTGCTTGAAGAATTTGACAGAGCACTGAAAGACCTGAGTCGAAACAAGGCCCCCGGAGTAGACAACATTCCATTGGAACTACTGACGGCTTTGGGAGAGCCGGTCCTGACAAAACTCTACCATCTGGTGAGCAAGATGTATGAGACAGGCGAAATACCCTCAAACTTCAAGAAGAATATAATAATTCCAATCCCAAAGAAAGCAGGTGTTGACAGTTGTGAAAATTACCAAACTATCAGTTTAATAAGTCGCAGCTGCAAAAACCTAACACGAATTCTTTACAGACGAATTGAAAAACTGGTAGAAGCCGACCTCGTCGAAGATCAGTTTGGATTCCGCAGAAATGTTGGAACACGTGAGGCAATACTGACCCTAGGACGTATCTTAGAAGAAAGATTAAGGAAAGGCAAACCTACATTTCTAGCATTTGTAGACTTACAGAAAGCTTTTGACAATGTTGACAGGAATACTCCCTTTCAAATTCTAAAGGTGGCAGGGGTAAAATACAGGGGGCGAAAGGCTATTTACAATTTGTACAGAAACCAGATGGAGTTATAAGAGTCGAGGGGCATTAAAGGGAAGCAGCGGTTGGGAAGGGAGCGAGGCAGGGTTGTAGCCTGTCCCCGATGTTATTCAATCTGTATATTGAGCAAGCAGTAAATGAAAAAAATTCGGAGTAGGTATTAAAGTCCATGGAGAAGAAATAAAAACGTTGAGGTTTGCCGATGACATTGTAATTCTGTCAGAGACAGCAAAGGACTTGGAAGAGCTGTTGAACAGAATGGACAGTGTCTTGAAAGGAGGATATAAGATGAACATCAACGAAAGCAAAACGAGGATAATGGAATGTAGTCGAATTAAGTCGAGTGATGCTGAGGGAATTAGATTAGGAAATGAGACACTTAAAGTAGTAAAGGTGTTTTGCTATTTGGGGAGCAAAATAACTGGTGATGGTCGAAGTAGAGAGAATATAAATGTAGACTGGCAATGGCAAGGAAAGCGTTTCTGAAGAAGAGAAATTTGTTAACATCGGGTACAGATTTAAGTGTCAAGAAGTCGTTTGTATGGACTGTAGCCATGTATGGAAGTGAAACATGGACGATAAATAGTTTAGACAAGAAGGGAATAGAAGCTTTCGAAATGTGGTGCTACAGAAGACTGCTGAAGATTAGATGGGTAGATCACATAACTAATGAGGAAGTATTGAATAGGATTTGGGATAAGTTTGTGGCACAACTTGACCAGAAGAAGGGATCGGTTGGTAGGACATATTCTGAGGCATCAAGGGATCACCAATTTAGTATTGGAGGGCAGCGTGGAGGGTAAAAATCGTAGAGGGAGACCAAGAGATGAATACACTAAGCAGATTCAGAAGGATGTAGGTTGCAGTAAGTACTGGGAGATGAAGAAGCTTGCACAGGATAGAGTAACATGGAGAGCTGCATCAAACCAGTCTCAGGACTGAAGACAACAACAACAACAATAACTTCGAAAATATTACTACCATTCTCCTGCTTATCCACTGGAAGGACAACTGTTACATGCTACTAATCGCAGCTTTTCTGTCCTTCCATGTCTCTCGCTCGAAAAAACATACTAAAAAAAATATTGTCACTGAGTTCCGACATTTCTGATTTGAAGATAACAGGGAGACATTCCATGCTTCAGCTGGTTCAGATTCTAAAAAGTTAAAATGCTAATACTAAAACTAATAGTAATAATACTTTCTTGGCATAAAAGTTGTTCTTTGAAATTTCTGGCAAACTGCCAGCTGTCAGTAACTTGCTACCAGGATGTTTCGGCGCAGAGTATTGCCATATTGCTTCTCCTTGTCACTGCACATGTGTTGCTTGAGCGCCATATGCTTCTCCTGCTGGTGTTTAGGTTGCTGTGAGCTTCCTCCGTGGGGGAAGATCATCTCATCGATACCAGATCGATCGCCGTCATGAGGTAAAAATCGCAGAACGCACTGTATAAACTTATCAATGAAACAGTGGAAATACGAATGTCTGAGAGCCTTATCAGTGGCGATGGCTGTTTACTGTTAGATGCACATGCAATCCTGTCATCAATAAACTTCACACACTGCGTAGCCGCCGTCGCTGTGCGATTTTATCACGTGAAGTCGATCTATCTCATATCGATGGAGCGAGTTTTCACCTCGGAGGGCGCTCACAGCAGCCATACACTTAGACAGCAGAAGTGCATACCCTCTAGCAACACACATACAGTGACAACTGAGTAAACCACGCATGAGCAGGCGGGTCGTATGTAGGGGAACTCAGTGTACTTTGGCCAGTATACCCCTGAAGATTTCCAGAAGACTCTGTTCCGAGATAATGTGGCAACAAGTTGTGACATCCGAAGGTTTGCTCGAAATCTCAAGGAACAACTGAATATCTGTGAACGAGTACTTACAGTTCTTCGCGTTTCTAGTTGGCATCTGTGTTTCTTCTTATCTGGTTCATGCTGCAGGTCGCACTACCGTTCTATTTACGAAACATAAACGTATTTTAATTTTTCGAACAGTTTTCTTCACATTTTTCATTTTTTTGTCGTTGTTGTTGTGGTGCACAGTCAGCCTTCTGTCAGTCATACAGACGTTTGATCGAAAACTGTAAGTTCAAGACGTAACTACTTCGAGTTCACTATGTATCTCATAGATGTCGTAGAGAGTTTCAGAGAGAGCATTAGGGAACGACTAACAGGAACAGGGGAGAGAAATACAGTAGAAGAAGAATTGGTAGCTTTGAGAGGTGAAATGGTGAAGGCAGCAGGATCAAGTAGGGAAAAAGCCGAAGGCTAGTAGAAATCCTTGGGTAAAAGAAGGGATATTGAATTTAATTGATGAAAGGAGAAAATATAAAAATGCAGTAAATGAAGCAGGCAAAAAGGAATACAAGCGTCACAAAAAAAAAAGATCTACAGGAAGTGCAAAATGGCTAAGCAGGGATGGCTAGAGGACAACTGTAAGGATGCACAGGCTTATCTCACTAGGGGTAAGATAGATACTGCCTACAGGAAAATTAAAGAGGTCTTTGGAGAAAAGAGAACCACTTGTTTGAATATCAAGAGCTCAGAGGGAAACCCAGTTCTAAGCAAAGAAGTGAAATCATAAAGATGGAAAGAGTATATAAAAGGTCTATACAAGGGCGATGTACTTGAGGACAATATTATGGAAATGGAAGAGGACGTAAGTGAAGATGAAATGAGAGCTATGATGCTGCACGAAGATTTTGACAGAACACTGAAAGACGAAACAAGATCCCTGGAGTAGACAACATTCCATTAGAACGACTGATAGCCTTGGGAGAGCCAGCCATGACAAAACTCTACTATCTGGTGAGCAAGATGTATGAGACAAGCGAAATACCCACAAACTTCAAGAAGAACATAATAAGTCCAGTCCCAAAGAAAGCAGGTATTGACAGATGTGAAAATTACCGAACTATCAGTTTAATAAGACACTGATGAAAAATACTAACGCGAATCATTTGCAGACGAATTGAAAAACTGGTAGAAGCTGACCTCGGTGAAGACCAGTTTGGATTCCGTAGAAATATTGGAACACGTGAGGCAATACTTACCCTACAACTTACCTTAGAAGATAGGTTAGTAAAAGGCAAACCTACGTTTCTAGCATTTGTAGACTTAGAGAAAGGTTTTGACAGTTTTGACGGAATACTCTCTTTCAAATTCTGAAGGTGGCAGGGGTAAAATACAGGGAGCGAAAGACTACTTACAATTTGTGCAGAAACCATACGGCAGTTATAAGAGGCATGAAAGCGAGGCAGTAGTTGGGAAGGGAGTGAGACAGGGTTGTGGCCTTGTATGGTGTCAGGCAAATCCAACACCTTCCATGAAAACCTTGACATGATAAGCAAATCCAGTAGTATGTCACATAGCTCCGAATAAAGCGTGACATTAAATGAACCAAAGTAATACGAGTAAAGAGTGAGCAAATGGAATACCACAGACTAACACAAGAATGCCTAAATGCATGTCATACCTTCCCACCGTGAGACAGACGCAGTTCCGAGGGGAGAAACGAGAACAGAAGCCGAGAGCAGAACCGTGTTAAGCTAGAAGGCCCTACTATAAGGGACTGACTGGACACCCACGTCGCCAGCCTACCGCTAAGACCACACCACCCGCACGTTTTAGCGTGAGACTTTTTCGCGTCTCTGTTACGTCAAGGACCAGCCGCCCCCCCCCCCCCCCCCCCAGCTCATGTTAAAAGCTAGAGCCCTCCAGAAAAACTTCATAGATCTTACGATAACACAAAAAGAGCCACACCACCCGCCAGTTTTAGCGTGAGACTTTTTCGCGTCTCTGTTACGTTAGGGCCATCTCCCAGCCCATGTTAAAAGATAGAGCCCTCCAGAAGAACAGTATAGATCTTACGATAACGCTAAAAGGACCACACCAGCTGCAAGTTTTAGCGTGAGACTTTTTCGCGTCTCTGTTAAGCTGCAAACTTTAAAAACATTGCCCCACCACGAGAAGTATAACGTTTCTCATTGGATAGACAGAATTTTTAAAGTTAACATTGATACCCTGATTGGCAGGATGAAAACACAGCCAGATAGTTTTTTTTAAACCAATTTCGGTATTGTAGTAAGGAGAAGTTAGGAGAGAGTTGCTTCCGAGATGGCGAGGTGAGCAGAGCTGTGCTGCGCCGGCTGCCGCCCTGACGCTGTCTAAACACCGGCAAGGTAATGAACGCACGCGATGCCGCATTTTTGAGCGCATAAGGCTTCACTGAGAACTGCAGAAGTCTCATCTATTACACCTCCTTTTTGCGTAATACTAGTGTCGATCGTCAATTAAAGCTCATGGTGTTCACATTTGCCACTTGAAGTAAAAATCTGAAACGCGATGATGTTTCTGTTATATAGTTATTGAGAAGCCACATCAGCCACTGTAATTTACAAGTTAGATAAGTTATTAAAGATAACTGAGGGTCACTGTAGACCATTTTGATAGCTTTTCTCTTTTGTGAAACTTAATTTAAACCTAGATTATAGATGTGATATGGCATAGGTCATCCTTCGATCCATTGTAGAACTTGGAAACCCATTCAGGGAATATTCGTTCACATTTTTGTTGAACGCAGTTGGTTTTTACCATCCTGTATTAAAACAGTTCCTTTTGTCAATAGTGCAATTTATAAACAATGTTTTGTTAGTGGAATAAAATTTGCAATGGTAAACTTAACTGCTTTTTCGACATTATTTTACCAGCTAACTAAAAATAGGAAAGCCTTGAACCCCTTCCACTAAATTTAGTTAGTGCTAAGATTCTTTTACAGGGAGTGCAGTAGAGGTGACGCTGAGATCATTTAGTATTTGGTTATATAATCGCTAGTCTCACTGAACTCTTCTGAACTCTGCATGTCATGTGTGGTCTGGCGTCTCCTTACCAGGAACAGGTCCCAGGTTCAAACTAGTTAATTCCCTAAAAAACACGCTCAGAGCGTCGTTGCGCGAAAGTGGTAGGGAGACACGATATAGAACAAACAGACATCACCATGAATGTTTAGAGCCTCTCCCCGATGTTATTCAATCTGTATAATGAGCAAGCAGTAAAGGAAACAAAAGTAAATTTTGGAGTAGGAATAAAATCGGTAGAGAAGAAATAAAAACTTTGAGTTGGCCTATGACATTGGAATTCTGTCATAGTCAGCAAAGTACCTAGAGGAGCACTTAAACGGAATGGACAGTATCTTGAAAGGAGGATATAAAATGAACATCAACAAAAGCAAAACGAGGATAATGGAATGTAGTCGAATTAAATCGGGTGATGCTGAGGGAATTAGATTAAGAAATGAGACACTTAAAGTAGTAAATGAGTTTTGCTATTTGTGGAGCAAAAGACCTGATGATGGTCGAAGTAGAGAGGATATAAAATGTAGACTGGCAATGGCAAGGACAGGGCTTCTGAAGAAGAGAAATTTGTTAACATCGAGTATAGATTTAAGTGTCAGGAAGGCTTTTCTAAAAGCATTTGTATGGAGTGTGGGCATGTATGGATGTGAAACATGGACGATAAATAGTTGAGACAAGGAGAGAATAGAAGCTTTCGCTATGTGGTGCTACAAAAGAATGCTGAGGATTAGATGGGTAGATCACGTAAATAATGAGGAGGTACTGAACAGAATTGGGGAGAAGAGGAATTTGTTGCACAACTTGACTAGAAGAAGGGATAGGTTGGTAGGACACGTTCTGAGGCATCAAGCGATCATCAATTTAGTGTTGGAGAGAAGGGTGGAGGGCAGAAATCATAGAGGAAGACCAAAATATGAATACACTAAGCTGATTCAGAAGGACGTAGTGTGCAGTAGTTACTTGTAGATCAATCTTAAACAGGATAAAGCAGCATGGAGCGCTGCATCAAACCAGTGTCTGGACTGAAGACCACAACAAAAACACATGTATCTTTATTATCAACATAAAAATAGCACTTTTTTGTACTGCTAACGCACTTAGCAAACATTTTATAACTTGTTCAAAATTTTAGATGTAGAAAAATAATTAATTTACACCTTTATTTCGATTTTTAACTGTGCAGCAATATACTGGCGCCAGTATGTAACTGTGGTCTTAAATTTGGACTTCCCCTCAACTAAATGTGTAAACATCGTATTTTTCGCACTGCTGCTGTATTCTGCAGATATTTTAGAGTTTTTGAAGCATCTTAGATGTGGAAAATAATTGATTTACGTCTTGGTTGCATTTTTTCATTGCAACACTGTTACATCTAGTTCATTGATTTGCGTCTTTCAGTATCTTCTCGACTAAACCGTGAATACCCAGTGTAAAGATTGCGTTTTTCGTGATGCCTCCGTATTTTGCAGATATTTTACAATATTGCATCACCTTAGCAATGAAAAATAATTAATTTACTACTCAGTTGTAATTTTTTACTGTAGTGCCATCTATTAATAACTGTGAGAACTTCTTACTCATGGTACAAGCAAAGACCTAAGAACGATTTTTAACAGTGGAGTCATCTATTGTCGTGGTACAAACATCGAACTTACGACGATTTTTTCAGTGCAGTCTGCTATGGGTGACTGGAGGAACTGGGAACCAAAACTAGATTTGCTATTATTTCTCGTTTTCTGGGTTTATGGGATGGTATTTAAGGTAAAATACATGCTCAATAAATACAGTTTCCTAATTTGTTGTATGTATTTTATTAGGAAATATTGACATTTAATTCTTTATAGAGAAATATTGATTTTTCAGAGCAGGCATGTGCTTGTGGCAGGAGCAAGTAGGATGTGACTTGCCTTTTTTTAAGTTTTCACAGCTTGTGGAATAGTGTTTAATGTAAAAACGTCATTTTCAAAAAGTCTTAAATCGTTATTTATATTTTATAAGTAAATGTTGGTTTTCAATTGTTTACAGGGGAATATGGCGAGAGATATATAACTTCAAATCAATGTTAACAATGTGTGGGCACGTGATCCAGTACTTAACCGAATTCTTTGAAGCCAATAATGCAAACATTTTGCAGAGTGGATGCACAGGAGCATGGGCTTGTGGGGTGTGTGGGACATGTGGAGTATGAGGTGGGGAGTGGTTCACGAAAAATTTGAAGAAGTGCAGGGCCCTCTCCGTCCCTCTATTCCTTGACTTTCGCAGATGACAGGATGTCATGATACCTGGAATGACCTCGGAGATGAGGAAGTGCTGATACTGACATCAGCGAAAAATTACATCCTTGATAAGAAAGTGCTGACAGAATATGGGTCAGCATTTTCTATCAGCATATATACTGCCTTACTAGTGCCACATTCACAGAGAATTTTGTAAATTTCTGCCTTGTGCAACTCTGTCTTTAAGAGATACCAATAGCGCCGAGAATTTGGAAGGAGGATCGAAGATTACTTTAATTTTTTGTTTTCTTAACATTCTGCTTATTTTCACTAAAACATTTCCAATGTATTGTAGGTGAACAGTCGTTTTGAAAACTTCATGATCTTCCCTGTTCTGTCATTTGTGTGTCTGTAGCCCTTTCTGTGCTTGCTGAGATGGACAAAGAGATGGGGACGGAGGAGTTGCAAATGAAATGATCGTACGGGATTGTTGGCCGGGAGACCCCACGCGGGGTGTTCGGTCGCCGGAATTGCAAGTCCTTTTTAGCTGACGCCACTTCTGCGACTTGCGGGTCAATGATGATGAAATGACGATGAATGACACACAACACCCAGTCATCTCGAAGCAGGGAAAATCCCTCACCGTGCCGGGAATCGAACCCGGGACCCCGTGCGTGGGAAGCAAGAACGCGACCGCAAGACCACGAGCTGCGGACAGAGCAGATAGGAGGAAGGAGAAGATGTACAGAGAGGGAGAGAGATAGAAGGAGATGGGGAGAGACAAGGGAAGGAGGAGATGGACAGAGTGTGTTTGTGTGTGTGGGGGGGGGGGGGGGAGTTGAGGAAGTGGACAAAGGGAGGGGACTGGGCACTAAGGTGACAAAAGCCATTCGATAGCGATAAGGACATATATGGATGGCGGTACTAGCCCATATGAAGGCATAAAGAGGCAGTGCATTGCTGGAACTGTCATTTATACTCATGTGAAAGGGTGTACAAAATGATTATGGTCAAAAGTCGGGAATTAACAGACTCTGAACATGGAATGCTGTATGGAGCTAGATGCATGGACATTCCATTTCGGAATCCTTAACGGAATTCAATATTCTGAAATCCACAGTCTCAAGAGTGTATCGAGAAAACCAAATTTCAGTTATTACCTCTCACCACAGACAATGCCGTATCCGACGGTCTTCAGCGTTTCCGTAGAGTTGTCAGCGCTAACAGACAAGCAACACTGCATGAAACAGTCACCGAAATCAATGTGGGTCGTACCACGAACATATCCGTTTAGGCAGAGAGGCGAAATTTGACGTTAATGGGCTATGCAGCAGACGATTGACGCGAGTGCATTTGCTAGCAGCACGACATCGCCTGCACCTCCTCTCCTTGGCTCGTGACCATATCGATTGGACCCTAGACGACAGAAAACCGTGACGTGGTCAGATGAGACCTGATTTGACTTGGTAAGAGCTGATGGTAGGGTTCGAGTGTGGCACATACCCCACAAAGCGATGGACCCGAGATGTTAGAGGTAACGTGATAGCTGATGGTGGCTTCATAATGGTGTGGCCTTGGCTTACATGGAATGGACTGGGTCATCTGTTCCAAATGAACCGACCACTGACCTGGAAGAGTTAAGTTCGGCTACATAGAGACCATTTGTCGCCATTGGTGGACTTCATGTTTCCAGACAAGGATGTCATGTCACCGGGCCACAGTTGTTCACGATTGGTTTGAAGAACATTCTGGACAGTTCGAACAAACGATTCGGCCACCCAGATCGTCTGACGTGGATGCCATCGAACATTTAAGGGACATAATTTAGAGGTCGGATCGTGCGACAAATCCTGCACCGGCAACACTTTCGCGATTATGACGGCTGTAGAGGTAATGTGGCTCAATATTATCAGTAGGGGAGTTCCAGTGACTTCTGAAGTCCATGCTACGTCAAATTGCTGCACTCCGCCGTCCAAAAGAAGGTCCGACGCGCTTTTACGAGGTATCGCATGACTTTCATCACGTCGACCACGGCCTCTCAGTCCACAAACTGTAAGTGAAGTAAATGCAGGTCGCGAAAGCCTACACTGTACATCTAATCTTCCTTCCTTTCAGACGGGACAGCAATTGCAAAGGCCGCGCGGGATTAGCCGAGTGGTCTCAGGCGCTGCAGTCATGGACTGTGTGACTGGTCCCGGCGAAGGTTCGAGTTCTCCCTCGGGCATGGGTGTGTGTGTTTGTCCTTAGGATAATTTAGGTTAAGCAGTGTGTAAGCTTAGGGACTGATGACCTTAGCAGTTAAGTCCCATAAGATTTCACACACATTTGAACATATTTTAGCAATTGGAAGGACGCTGTTCTCATCCAATAACGACTGAAGTTCGTAATGTTGTGTTCCTTATTGTATTTTTTGTGTGCGGCCTGACGCTTTGGACAGTGTGTGTCTGTCTTTCTGGAATCTAAAAGTCAGATAACAGCGGCAGTTCCCCGTCTCTTCCTGGTGTGCCGATACGATTCCAGCCTCGGCATGTGTGGCTCGTTCCATATTCAGTAGCTGCCTCTCCATACGCCGGCTGACAGGTTACGCCGTTCTGAGTAGGTCGACGAGCGTCGTTCGGTCGGTGGCACGCGACACACCAGAAGCTGCCGGGTGGTCGAGGCTGGTGCTCCGCTTACGAAACCGAAAACTGACCCGTGCGTCGGGCGGCCGGCGAATAGCGAGTGCGAACCGATTGAATAATGCGTTGCGGCTGCTTAGGAATTCGGCGGCCGTGCGAAAGCGGCGACAGTGACACATCTCCCTGCGAGAAAGGAGCGCGGCTGGGCGAGTGGAGGCGTTACGCAAGATGTCCTCGGCCTGGGCCGCGACGCCGCACTGCTCGGCATCTGGGGCCGCCGGCGCCGTCCCCAAGGGTCGCAGGGTCGAGCCAACGTGCGGACAGGGTCTCAGGGCGTCCTGGCTCTCCACTCCTGCCTGCGAGTGACCAGGCGACCGGCGCAGATAAGCCAAGGGCCTCGATGCACGTCCAAGGGAAACAAATTGGCCCCTGCGCAGCAACCCTTCCTCTCTCTGAGCGCTGGGCGATTCCATCCCTTACTGCTCAACGGGTAGTCGCCTCAACTGCTGATCTGCGCGCTTCGTCCGTCGCTACAGGGGCAGCAGCCTCAACTGACTCTGTTTTCTGTGATTTGCCTACATCTTAAAACTGAAGAAACTGCAAAAAAGTGGGAATTTCAGGAGATGGGACCTGGATAAACTGACTGAACCAGAGGTTGTACAGAGTTTCAGGGAACAATTGACAAGAATGGGGAAAAGAAATACAGCAGAAGAGGAATGGGTAGCTTTGAGGGATGAAGTAGTGAAGGCAGCAGAGGATCAAGTAGCTAAAAAGACGAGGGCTAGTAGAAATCCTTGGGTAACAGAAGAAATATTTAATTTAACTGATGAAAGGAGAAAATATAAAAATAAACGGGCAAAACGGAATACAAACGTCTCAAAAACGATATCGACAGAAAGTGCAAAATGACCAAGCAGGGATGGCTAGAGGACAAATGTAAGGATGTAGAGGCTTATCTCACTAGGCGTAAGATAGATACTGCCTACAGGAAAATTAAGGAGACCTTTGGAGAAAGAGAACCACTTGTGTGTATATCAAGAGCTCAGATGGAAATCCAGTTCTAAGCAAAGAAGGGATAGCAGAAAGGTGGAAGGAGTATATAGAGGGTCTATAAAAGGGCGATGTACTTGAGGACAATATTATGGAAATGGAAGAGGATGTAGATGAAGATGAAATGGCATATATGATACTGCGTGAAGAGTTTTAGAGAACACTGGAAGATTTGAGTCGATACAAGGCCCCGATAGTAGACAACATTCAATTAGACCTACTGACAGCCTTGGGAGAGCCAGTCCTGACAAAACTCTACCACCTGGTGAACAAGAAGAAATAAAAACTTTGAGGCTCGCTGATGGAATTGTAATTCTGTCAGAGATAGCAAAGGACTAGGAAGAGCAGTTGAACGGAATGGATGGTGTCTTGAAAGGAGGGTTTAAGATGAACATCAACAAAAGCAAAACGAGGATAATGGAATGTAGTCGAATTAAGTCGGGTGATGTTGAGGGAATTAGGTTAGGAAATGAGACACTTAAGGTATACTAAAGGAGTTTTGCTATTTGGGGAGCAAAATAACTGATGATGGTCGAAGTAGAGAGGATACAAAATGTAGACTGGCAATGGCAAGGAAAGCAAAGAAGAGAAATTTGTTAACATCGAGTATAGATTTAAGTGTGAGGAAGTCGTTTCTGAAAGTATTTTTAAGGAGTGTAGCCATGTATGGAAGTGAAACATGGACCATAAATAGTTTGGGCAAGAAGAGAATTGAAACTTTCGAAATGTTGTGCTACAGTAGAAAGCCGAGGATTAGATGGGTAGATCACATAACTAATGAGAAGGTATTGAACAGAATTAGGAAGAAGAGGAGTTTGTGGCACAACTTTACTAGAAGAAGGGATCGGTTGGTAGGATGTTCTGAAGCGTCAAGGAATCGCCAATTTAGTGTTGGAGGGCGGCGTGGAGGGTAAAAATCGTAGAGGGTGACCAAGAGATGGATGCACTTAGCAGATTCAGAATGATGTAGGCTGCAGTACAAATTGGGAGATGAAGCAGCTTGCACAGGATAGAGTAGCATGGAGAGCTCCATCAAACCAGTCCTAGTGCTGAAGAACACGACAACAACAACCTACATCGCTCCAGGCAAATGTCGATATGGTTCCTTTGAAAAGGCATAGCCGATTTGCTTCCCCATCCTTTAAACAATCCGAGCTTGTGTTTCATCTCTAAGGACCTCGATGTCAACGGGGATGTTAAACTCAATCTTTTATACTTCCTCGACTGACCCTGTAATAACAAGTTCAATAGCAAACTGGCCACGGTCTTACCGTTCCACGGAAGTGTGCACTTATTAAATAAAAGTCACTGAGGACGGCTTCACACAGTTTACAGCCTGATACGAGTGGTTGCTCTGCAGGTGAGGTTGGACAGAGAGCTCAAATGTAAACTGTGGACGCAGAGGGCGCCACCGAAGCACGCACCATATCCGTCATGTAATCGTCAGTTCCACGATAGTCAGACAGCCCCTGACGACGACAATGGAGGCAGCGATCGAAAGCTTGGGATATTATTCGAATTTGACAAGGTGAATTAACCAAGAACTTTTTATCGTGTAGCAACATGTCGAAACAATGTTTATCCTTGCTTTGAGCGTATAGTAGTCTCGTCCTTACGAGCATGGGAATCTGTGCACTCAAAGACGAGCGCTGAATGGAGTTGCTAGTGTGAGATTGGTCTCTTCTGTAGCTCACACAGTAAACGATCTTCTGGATGATATGGTTGCTCGAAGAAGTAACCAAGAAAGCGCACCGCCTTCTTGGATAGTCTCAACTTGGTCTCATAAGAGTTAATACTTTGGACATTTGTTGACAAGATTTTACACTATTTATTATATCATTTCTTAGGCACTCATGTGCACTCTCGCTATTGTAGCCACATCGGCTACTTTTCACACGCTGGGGAAGGGGTTTTCATTCGGCCTCAAGCTGATGGGGCGGGCTTTATCTAATCCTCCTAACTTGGTAGGGCTCCGAGCCAGTTAGACTGATTTCAAAGACCAGCATTTCCCCTTGACGACCAGTGTTTGTAACTTCCTTTGCAGACGAAGTTGAGAACGTCCTGTAAGAAGGTACCCGATACAAAAGCACTGTAATCAGGAGCAGGCAACGGCAAGTGAGAATTCTACAATTTCCTCTTGATTATGACTGAGTGAAAGGTATATATGTTAAAAAATATTCGAGTAACGGATTGGAGCTCGCGAAATCGAGTAGTCAGCCGACAACCGCCTGCGCTCATGGGGTTCGGGTGTCAAGTCGTGGGCTTTCTGGGCCGGAGTTTGGCTTTAAAGTGGTTATTGTACTGAAAATCTAGAATTAGTGGTCCTTCATTATCGTCGTGGTTACGATTATGGTACAGAAAACCAACAAAGAACTCGAAAGTGCGTTCCTGTACGCGGGCTTCCAATTCTGCTTAGGCAGTTTCCTATTTTTCTCGACTAGAGTTGCGGGTTTAGTTACCTTGGACTTGTTCGGCAAAAAAGAGATCTCATAGTAGACCATGGCCTCAGCGGTACCGACCAGCCGCCGTGTCATCCTCAGCCCACAGGCGTCAGGATGCGAATATGGAGGGGCATGTGGTCAGCACACCGCTCTCCCGGCCGACCGAGACCGGAGCCGCTAAGTCTCAGTCAAGTAGCTCCTCAGATTGCTTCACAAGGGCTGAGTGCACCCCGCTTGCCAACACCGCTCGGCAGACCGGTCCAAGTGATAGCCCAGCCCGACGGCGCTTAACTTCGGTGATCTGACGGGGACCGGTGTTACCACTGCGGCAAGGCCGTTGGCGTAAATAGTACCAACTACATAGTTAGTTTTTGTGCAAATATGACGTTGGTGCTTTGCTGTGACTTTTCCTTTGTTGACCTCGAACTCTACTGCTGATTTGTGGTGTGGAAATTATTGACGGGAGCTGTTAAGAGCCCGTTGGAGGCAGCGTATGGGCTGTTAGCGGTGAAACCTTTCCAGTCCAATGGTCATATCTCAGAATGCTCCCGGAAAGTAATAAGATAATTGTTGTTTGTTGTTGTGGTCTTCAGTCCGAAGACTGGTTTGATGCAGCTCTCCGCGCCACCCTATCCTGTGCAAACCTCTTAATCTCCTAATGGCTACTACAAATTACAGCCTTTCCAATCTGCTTACTGTATGCATCTCTTGGTTTCCCTCGACAGTTTTTACCCCTTTCCCCCTTTCTGCCCCCACCCCCGTCCCCACCATTCCCTCCTGACTAAACTGGTGATCCCCTGATGTCTCCGAATTTGTCTTATCACTGATCTCTTGTTTCAGTCCACTTATTCCACAAATTTCTTTTCTTCCAAATCCTGTTCGGTACCTTCTCATTAGTTACATGATCCACGGTTCAGGTCTTCAATATTCTTCATCTCATCTAAATTACTTCTATTCGCTGTATATCTGAACAGTTAATCATCCACTTGTTACTTCCATAAATGGCTACACTCCAAAAAAAAAAAAAAAAAATCTTTAGGACGGGCTTTCTAACACTTATATCTATGTTGCCAGTGTACGTTTCATATTCTCTCTACTTTCGCTGTCATCAGTTCTTTTAAAGCCCAGACTAATTCCTTCTGCTGCTACAGTTACAGGTTCGAATCCTGCCTCGGGCATGGATGTATGAGATGTCCTTAGGTTAGACAGATTTAACTAGTTCTAAGTCCAGGGGACTGATGACCTCAGATGTTAAGTCCCATAGTGCTTAGAGCCATTTTTCTGTGCTCCAAAAGCACATTCTCAGAAACTTTTTCATCAAATTAAGGCATATATTTGATACTAGTAGACTTCTCTTAGCTAGGAATGCCCTTTTTGCCAGTGATAATCTGCTTTTTATGTCCTTCTAGCTCCATCCATCATGCCGCTTTCTGTTGCGTGGGTAGCAGAATCCCATAACTAAATCTACTTCCTGATCACCAAGTCGTATGTTAATTCTCTCGCTGTTTTCAATTCTGCTACTCCTCATTACTTTAGTTGGTGTTAGATTTACTCTCAGTCCACATTCTATACTCATTAGATTGTTCATTCAACACATCCTGAAATTCTTTTTCACTTTCTCTCAGAACAAGGATGTCATCAGTGAATCTTGTCACTGACATCCTTTCACCATGAATTTTAATCTCACTCTTGAACTTTCCTTTTATTTCCCTCATTGTTTCTTCGATATATAGATTGAACGGTAGGGGGGAAAAATACGTCCCTGTGTTACATTCTTTACAATCCGAGGCCTTCGTTGTTCGTGTTCAAATCTTAATATTCCCTCTTGGTTTTTGTATATATTGTATATTATCCGTCCTTTCGTATAACTTATCCCCATTTTTCTCAGAATTTCAAACGTCTTGCACCATCTCACGTTGTCGAACGCCTTTTCCAGGTCGACAGATCCTATGATCGGGTCTTGATTTTTCTTCGATCGCTCTACCATCAACAGCAATGTCAGAACTGTCTTACTGTTAGCTTTTCTAAATCCAAACTGATCATCATCTAACCGATCCTCAGTTTTCTTTTTCATTTTTCTCTATACTCTCTCGTCAGCAATCTGGATGCATGAGCTGTTAAGCTCATTGTGCTATAATTCTCGCACTTGTCGCCTCATGCTGTCTTCGGAATTGTATGGATGATTTTTTTCCAAAAGTCTACTTGTATATCTACAGCCTCGTACTTGCTACACACTGACATGAATAGCCGTTTTGTTGCCACTTCTCCCAATGGTTATAGAAATCTCGATAGAATGTTATCTATCCCTTCAGCCTTATTAGATCTTAAGTTTTCCAGAGGTCGTTTAAATTCTGATTCTAATACTGGTTCCCCTGTTTCCTTTAAATCGGCTCCTATTTGTTTCTCTGTCACGTTATCAGGTAGGTCCTCCTCCATATAGAGGCCTTCTATGTAGTCTTTCCACCTATCCGCGTTCATCTCTGCCTTTAAAAGTGAAATTCCCATTCTACGCTTGATATAAAGTCCCTTACTTTTAATTTCGCCGAAGCCTGTTTTGACTTTTCTATACTCTAAGCCAGCGCTTCTGACAGTTACCTTTTTTCGATTTCTTCAAATTTTTCATGCACCCATTTTACCTTAGCTTGCCTGCATATCCTATTTATTTTATTCCTAAATGATTTATATTTCTGTATTCCTGAATTTCCCTGAACTAATTTGTACTTCCTTCTTTCGTCTATGAACTAAAGTGTTTTTTCTCATTCCTTCCCTGTATCTACGTTTTTCTTTTCAGCTTCTGCGATTGCCCGTTTTAGAGATGTCTTTCTTCTTCAACTAAATTGTCTACTGGGCTATTCATTATCGCAGAGTCTGTAATCTTAGGAACTTCAACCCTACCTATGTACGTCTTAGTGCTTTCATATCTCGCTTTTTTACGCACTGATTCTTCCTCTCTAGCCTATTCAGCCTACACTTCAACACCATTAAATTGTGATCTGAGTCTATATCTGTTCTTGGGTACGGCTTACAGTCTAATATCTGATTTCTGAATATTTGCCTGAAGATGATGTAACGTGACTGAAATCTCTCCGCATCTCCCAGCCTTTTCCAAGTATACCTCCTCCTCTTCTGATTATTGAACAGAGTATTTGCCATTACTAACTAATATTATGTGTAAAACTCAGTTAGTCTTCCTCCTCTCTCGTTCCTGCTACCAGAAACATATTTTCCCGTAATCCTTCTTCTACTCTTCCTCTAAAGGGCATTCCAGTCTCTCATGACTATTAAATTTTCATCTCCTTTTACGCACTGAAATACCCTTTCAGTATCCTGATATACGTTCTCTGTCTCTTCATTTCGTGGCTACGACGTCGGCATATATAGCTGAACTGCTGTTTTCGGTACTGGCTTGCTGTCGATTCTGATAAGAACAACCTTATCACTTAACTGTTCACAATAACATATTCTCTGCCCCACTTTCCTAATCATAAAGAATCCTCTTCCCGTTATACTATACCTGCTGCTGTTGATATTATCCTATTCCCATCCTGCCAGAAATCCTTGTTTTCTTTCTGTTTCACTTCACTGACCCCCATTCTACCTAGATTGGTTAGCATTTCTCTTTTCGGATTTTGTAGCGTCCTTACACCGTTCAAACTTCTGACATTCCACGCCCCGACTCGTGGAATATTACCTTTTCGTCAGTTATTCAGGCTTTTTCTCATGGTCACCTCCTCCTTGACAGTCCCTTCCGGAGATCCGAATGAAAGACTAGTCCGGAATCTTTTGCCAGTGAAGAGATTATGATAATATCTCTTGAATTACGAGCCACATATCGCTGACATCCACACGATGTCTCTTTAATGCAGTGGTTTCCATTGTCCTCTGCATCCTCGTGCCGTTGATCATTGCTGATTCTTTTGCCTTTTAGCGGCAGTTCCTTACCGTAAGGGAAAGAGAATGTCCCGAACCTCTGTCCGTTCTTCCGCCCTCTGTACCTAGGGCGCTGGCAGAAAGAGAGTGATTTCTGATGCCGGAAGTCTTCAAACGCCGTTGCTGATATTTGTTATTGAAAATTTAAGTAAGTTTCTGTTCAGGTTGTAAATAGCCTTTGGATCGCTGTCTCTTATCCCTGACACCTTCATAACTGGAAAAAGTGTATTCCAACGAACAATGTCAAAAGCTTTTGTGTAAGTCAACAAGTGTTATGAACGTAGATTTATCTTTCCCTAAGATCTGTTTTAAGATAAGTCATAAGGACAGCATGCCTCACGTGTTCCAACATTTATCCCAAACTCTAACTGATTTTCACGAAGGTCAACTTCTACCAGTTTTTCCATTTCTCTATAGATAATTGGTTTCAGTATTTTCCAACCATGAGTTATTAAACTTATACAATGAAGCGACAAAGAAACTGGTATAGGCATGCGTTATTCAAATACAGAGACATGTAAACAGGTAGAATACGGCGCTTCGGTCGGCAACACCTATATAAGAGAGGACGTGTCTGCCGCAGTTGTTAGATCGGTTATTTCTGCTACACTGCCACGTTATCAAGATTTAAGTGACTTTGAACGTGGTGTTATAGTCGGCGCACGAGCGACGGGACACAAGATCTCCGAGGTAGCGATGAAGTGGGGATTTTCCCGTACAACCATTTCACGAGTGTACCGTGAATATCATGAATGCGGTAAAACATCAGATCTCCGACATCGCTGAGGCCGAAAAAAGATCCATCTAGATCGAGACCAATGACGACTGAAGAGAATCGTTCAACGTGACAGAAGTGAAGCCCTTCCGCAAATTACTGCAGATTTCGCTGCTCGGCCATCAACAAGCGTCAGCGTGCGAATTATTCAACGAAATATCATTGATGTGGGCTTTCGGAGCCGAAGGCCCACTCGTGTACCTTTGATGACTGTACGACGCAAACCTTTACGCCTCGCCTGGGCCAGTCATCACCGAAATTGGACTGTTGATGCCTGGAAACATGTTGCCTGGTCAGACGAGCCTCGTCCCAAATTGTATCGAACGGACGGACGTGTACGGGTATGGAGACAACCTCATGAATTCAAGGACCCTGCATCTCAGCAGGGGACTCTTCAAGCTGGTGGAGGCTCTGTAATGATGTGGTGAATGTGCAGTTGGATTGATATGATACACCTGATACGTCTAGATACGACTCTGACAGGTGACACGTACGTAAGCATCCTGCCTGATAGCGTGCATCCATTCATGTCCATTGTGCATTCTGACGGACTTGGGCAATTCGAGCAGGAAAATGCGACACCACACACGTCCATAATTATTTTCAATATTTGTGGCTCCAGGAACACTCTTCTGAGTTTAAACACTTCCGCTGGCTACCAAACTCCCCAGAGATGAATGTTATTGAGCATATCTGGGATGCCTTGTAATTTGCTGTTCAGAAGAGATCTCCACCCCCTCGTACTCTTACGGATGTATGGACAGCACTGCAGGATTCATGGTGTCAATTCCCTCCAGCACTACTTCAGACAATAGTCATGCCACGACGTGTTGCGGCGCTTCTGGGAGCTCGTGGGGGGCCTACGCGATATTAGGCAGTTGTACCAGTCTCTTTGGCTCTCAGTGGAGTTTGGTTATATTCACACGTACTAGCATCTATTTTTTTCAATTGGAATGCTTACATTATTCTTTATGTCTGACGGTAATCCGACTGTCTGATATATTTTGCATATCATGTGTAATAATTACACTGCTTTTAGTTGTTGACTTTCGAGCTGTGAAATCTATAGTAGAGCAGAACATGGAATTTATTGGGGTTCGCCAATAAACGTTACCAATTAATCTGACGAGCAGTACGTTGATTCCGTTATGTACCGCGAGGGCGTGGATTCAGGATGCGGCCGCGAGTGTGTATTCGCTCGATGCCCGGAAGCTCCGACACGCAGACGAAAGGAACGTTACACCATGCAGTTTTTCTAGGACGGTACACGTGCCGGCTACGTGGACAAAGTCCAAGGGCAGTACAAAGCCGTTACGAAAACACTGCATTCTTTCAATAGGCACTCACGAGGAGTGGGCGAGACGTCATGTGAGTGGCTCCCGTGCTGCCTGGACTGAGATATTTACCAATGTCGCTGTCCTGTAATTGGATTGTGTTTCTGCTTCTTTCTTGTATTTTGCTATACACAAAGGAGGAAAAACTGGTCCTCCCAAATGTACTGACGGGAAAAAAGTCGCGTCAACAAGAAATAGTTTTGCGACATAGACGAATGATAGTAGGCGTGTTTCTGCACCTCAAAGATGACGTCTATTCTGTTTTCGCGTCAGTCACATAAGAATGGTGCTACTAACGTAATAATGAGAACGAAAATAAGGTTATCTTTAAAAACACTACTGGCCATTAAAATTGCTACACCAAGAAGAAATGCAGATGAGAAACGGGTATTCATTGGACAAATATGTTATACTAGAACTGACAAAAAAAAAAGTAAATGGTTCTGAGCACTATGGGACTTAACATCTGAGGTAATCAGTCCCCTAGACTTAGAACTAATTAAACCGAACTAACCTGAGGACAGCACACAAATCCATGCTCGAGGCAGGATTCGAACCTACGACCGTAGTAGCAGCATGATTCCGGACTGAAGTGCCTAGAACTGCTCGGCCACAACGGCCGGGCAGAGCTGACATGTGATTACATTTTCACGCAATTTGGGTGCATATGTCCTGAGAAGTCAGCACCCAGAACATCCACCTCAGGCCGTAATAACGGCCTTGATACACCTGGGCGTTGAGTCAAACAGAGCTTGGATGCCGTGTACAGGTACAGCTGCCCATGCAGCTTCAGCACGATACCACAGTTCATCAAGAGTAGTGACTGTCGTATTGTGACGAGCCAGTTGCTCGGCCACCATTGACCAGACGTTTTCAGCTGGTGAGAGGTCTGGAGAATGTGCTGGCCAGGGCAGCACTCGAACATTTTCTGTGTCCAGAAAGGCCCGTACAGGACCTGAATCATGCGGTCGTGCATTATCCTGCTGAAATGTAGGGTTTCACAGGAATAGAATGAAGGGTAGATCAATGGGTTGTAACACATCTGAAATGAAACGTCCACTGTTCAAAGTGCTGTGAATGTTAACAAGAGGTGACCGAGACGTTTAACCAGTGGTACCCCATACGATCCGTTACAGCCATGCGGATAAGATGGCTGTCATCTCGACTGCTAGTAAAACGAGGCCGTTGGGATCCAGCACGGTGTTCCGTATTACCCTCCTGAACCCACCGATTCCATTTTCTGTTAACAGTCGATCTCGTCCAACGCTAGCAGCAATGTCGCGACACGATAAACCTCAATCGCGATAGCCTACAATCCGACCTTTATCAAAGTCAGAAACGTGATGGTACGCATTTCTCCTCCTTTCACGAGGCACCGCAACAACGTTTCACCAGGCAACGCCGGTCAGCTGATGTTTGTGTATGAGAAATCGGTTGGAAACTTTCCTCATGTGAGCACGTTGCAGGTGTCGGCACCGGCGCCAACCTTGTGTGAATGCTCTGAAAAGCTAATCATTTTTATATCACAGCATCGTCTTCCTGTCGGTTAAATCTCGCGTCTGTAGCACGTCATCTTCGTGGTGTAGCAATTTTAATAGCCAATAGTGTGTATCCTTTGAAGGTCGTGAGCGTTAGTTAAATGGTTCAAATGGCTCCGAGCACTATGGGACTTAACATTTGAGGTCATCACTCCCCTAGACCTTAGATCTGCTTCAACCTAACTAACCTAAGGACCTAAGGACATCACACACATCTATGCTCGAGGCAGGATTCGAACCTGCTACCTTAGACCGCTCATCCACAGCAGCCGGCTGAGCGTTACCTACCTTTGAGACTAGAAGTAGTGAGCTGATGATAGTCAAGAATACCTTTAAGGCGACAAAGACGTCATTATCAACACCTCACTGAGTTTGAACGAGGTCGTGTAATGTGGCTATGAGAAGCTTCATGTTGCTTCTGCGATACTGCAGAAAGACTTGGCAAGAATGTAGACCCTGTACACGATTGCTGGCACCGGTGGTCTCGAGAATGTACGGTCGCAAGAAGAGCTGGCTCCTGAGAGCCACGTGGCACTACCGAGAGGGAAGGCCATCGTGTTCGGTCTATAGCTGTGGCGCATCGTACTGAATCTGCAGCTTCAATTTGAGCATCAGTTGGAGCAACAGTGACTCAACAAATGGTTACAAATCGGTTTCTTCAATGACAGCTCCGAACCAGATTCTCTGTAGCGTGCATTCCACTGACACCAAACCACCGACATTTGCGACTTAGTGGTTTTAAGCGCATTGGAGGGCAGGGTGGATGTCTACTGTTGTTGCTGACGAAAGCTAGATCTGCCTCTGTACCAGTGTTGGCCATGAGAGTTGGTTAGAAGGGGGCCACGTAATGAGCTGCAACGAACATGTACACGTGCTAGACACACTGGATCTATACCTGGAGTTAAGACAGCTGGAGCACTGGAGGCGGTGCGGTCTGGACAGCTCTAACCATTTTCTACATCTACATCTACACCCATACTCCGCAAACCACCTGACGGTGTGTGCAGAGGGTACTCTGAGTACCTCTATCGGTTCTCACTTCTATTCCAATCTCGTATTGTTCGTGGAAAGAAAGATTGTCGGTATGCCTCTGTGTGGGCTCTAATCTCTCTGATTTTATCCGCATGGTCTCGTCGCGAGATATACGCAGGAGGGAGCAATACACTACTTGACTCCTCGGTGAAGGTATGTTCTCGAAACTTCAACCAAAGCCCGTATCGAGGTACTGAGCGCCTCTCCTGCAGAGTCTTCCACTGGAGTTTATCTATCATCTCCGTAACGCTTTCGCGATTACTAAATGATCCTGTAACGAAGCGCGCTGCTCTCCGTTGGATCTTCTCTATCCCTTCTATCAACCCTATCTGGTACGGATCCCACACTGCTGAGCAATATTCAAGCAGTAGGCGAACAAGTGTGCTGTAACCTACTTCCTTTGTTTTCGTATTGCATTTCCTTAGGATTCTTCCAATGAATCTCAGTCTGGCATCTGCTTTACCGACGATTAATTTTATATGTTCATTCCATTTTAAATCACTCATAATGCCTACTCCCAGATAATTTATGGAATTAACTGCTTCCAGTTGCTGACCTGCTATTTTGTAGCTAAATGATAAGGGATCTTTCTTTCTATGTATTCGCCCTTGTCTACATTGAGATTCAATTGCCATTCCCTGCACCATGGGTCAATTCGTTGCATATCCTCCTGCATTTAAGTACAATTTTCCATTGTTACAACCTCTCGATGTACTAAAGCATCATCGGGAAAAAGCCTCAGTGAACTTCCGATGTCATCCACAAGGTCATTTATATATACAGTATTGTGAATAGCAACGATCCTACGACACTCCCCTGCGGCACACCTGCAATCCCTCTTACTCCGGAAGACTTCTCTCGATTGAGAATGATATGCTGCGTTCTTTTATCTAGGAACTCTTCAATCCAATCACACAATTGGTCTAATAGTCCATATGCTCTTACTTTGTTCATTAAACGACTCTGGGCTGTATCAAACGCCTTGCGGAAGTCAAGAAACACTGCATCTACCTGGGAACCCGTGTCTATGGCCCTCTGAGTCTCGTGGACGAATAGCGCGAGTTGGCTTTCACACAACCGTCTTTTTCGAAACCCATGCTGATTCCTACAGAGTAGATTTCTAGTCTCCAGAAAAGTCATTATACTCGAACATAATACGTGTTCCCAAATTCTACAACTGATTGACGTTAGAGATATAGTTCTATAGTTCTGCACATCTGTTCGACGTCCCTTCTTGGAAACGGGGTTGACCTGTGCCCTTTTCCAATTATTTGGAACGCTGCACTCTTCTAGAGACCTAAGGTACACCGCTGCAAGAAGGGGAGCAAGTTCCTTCGCGTACCCTGTGTAAAATCGAATTCATATCCCATCAGGTCCAGCGGCCTTTCGTCTTTTGAGCGATTTTAATTGTTTTTCTATCCCTCTGTCATCTCTTTCGATATCTACCATTTTGTTATCCGTGCGACAATCTAGAGAAGGAAGTACAGTGCAGTCTTCCTCTGTGAAACAGCTTTGGAAAAAGACATTTATTATTTCGGCCTTTAGCCTGTCATCCTCTGTTTGAGTACCATTTTGGTCACAGACTGTCTGGACATTTTGTTTTGATCCACCCACCGCTTTGACATAAGACCAAAATTTCTTAGGATTTTCTGCCAAGTCAGTACATAGAACTTTACTTTCTAATTCATTGAACGCCTCTCGCATAGCCCTCCTCACACTACATTTCGCTTCGCGTAATTTTTGTTCGTATGCAAAGCTTTGTCTGTGTTCTGCTTAGTTGCTCGCAGTCTCTCTTGAGAGTGTCGACATGGCTGTCTTCCTGGCTCATTAACGGTCTTGAAATGTTTACGCTTTCCGACTGACAGCTGGCGAAACTTCCGCACGTTTAAGAAACGCTGGCTGTTCAAGCTTCGAAAAAAATTTACCCTCCCGTTTCCTTTCTAATTTTGTCACGTAACGTTATACTTAAAATGTTTGTAAGGAGATGTTTCCCAACATCACCTTGTTTACTGAGGCTCTGAAATTGTTGTGGGTAGGAGCAAGATGAAGGCAGACTTCTGGTTCTTGCGGGTTCGCGCTGTGGCAGCATCCTTTCAGCTGTATAAAATTTACGCGTTGCTAGTGATGTTGTTGGGCATGCTCTGTTGGAGGGGGGGCCGGCGGTATCGGCGATAAATCCATTGGAGTCACTGTTCATTAAATTTGCGGCACTGTCGTAGTGGCATTGGTTCATTGCTGCAGATCATAGGTGTCGGTGATGGTGTTTGCTTCGAGCCTCTGTGGACTCGGAAAAGGAGGGAATTTTGTACCCTGTCTGGAAATGTTTGAGACAGAAATAACTGCATTCACATCAGGCCTGTTTTCAAACTCATTGGCTCCTCCTCGAAAGGAAATATTATTGGGAGACAAAATTTTGTTAATTTCCTTGTGTTGGAGATACAATGGGTACGTTCGAGATGGGGCAGTGTCGCCGCCAGTACAATGAATACAGATTGGTTGATTGGACCTGCCACAGACGTCACACCTGTGTGGTCCTGCGTAGTACGCACATCTTCTGCACTGTTTGCTGCTATGTCCAAATTGCTAATTATTACAGCATTCTAAGATAGAGGGTAGATACACATCCCGTGAACGGTGCACGCCTTGAATACAAATAAACCGTGGGAGCCGCTGTGATCTACATGTCATAACACTTCTGCTCGTTCGGAAGTATAATTTTATTAAATCTTCTGACGGCGATTCATCATTTCTGTTAGTAATTCGTCCTACGTAAGGGGGTATAACGTCAGCAAATTTGGACAATAAAGACTGTGAATTTTGTAATTTATTACTAAAATGTTAGAAGTGCACAACAGCCACAAAGCAGTTTAAAGCATGTCGTTTGACAATAGCTTACGTAACAAGGAGTTTATTTTATTACAGAGTCATTATTTACAATATTTTGGATCCAAGTTAGAAAAAGTAGCTTTGGTCTTGACTACTAACGAAAGAATCTTCAAATATGTCAATGTTAATTGTTAATTGTTAATGGCCTCTTATAATGAAAGTGAACCCATCAACAAAAAGTAAAATGCAGAACCAGCATTTTGTTGTCTTTACATATTCTTGTTTAATTGGATTTCCTGCGGAAGTCTCACCTCTATTATATGCAAGTTAACGTAATTTATAGGCGGACTTGGTGTTGGAAAGTAAATTAACGAATTGATAAGCAAGAGTAAAATGAAATAGGAGGTTTAATCATTATTGTTAATGCCTTGTTTAGTAGTGAAGAACTTCGAAATGTAGGCCTCCAAATTTGTTTTGTCTGGGAAAGAGTACTGAAATAATACATTGGCATTTAATCTTGACACAGTCTCAGTTTTCACGCGGTTGTTTCCTATTGCCTTAATATTGATTGCTTGCTTGAATCATGTGTCACATTCCCAACCGGTAAGCTTGCTTAGCGCCATAGGGTGGAGCATGCCTATCTTTCTGTCTCTGCTTTCAACAAATTAGGTGAAAGGTCCGTTGTCGGCAGCTGCGTATAAAATAGTAGTGCAACTTATATGATGGTGGGTGATGGTTCCTTCTCGGATGGCGTCGACATATAACCTCCCTCCTCCGTAGAGTCCTACAGTCGTTTCTGCTTGGACTTAAGGTCTGCTGGTGCAGGTACATCGACAGGTGGAACAGGTTGGTGTTTGTCTTCGTATCGGACCCAATGACTGCGTCGCTAATCACTTCACTGATGATTGCATGAGGTGCATCAGTATACATTACGACACTGTGCTTGTTTGGCCTGTTTTGTGGAGCAGGAGGGCTACAGTCGTCACCGCCTACAGTGGTGGCCCCAGCAGAACGCACGTTTTAACGATGAGACAGAGTCTATGGAAACGTAGCAAATATCGGTACGAACAATGACCGGGCGTGAGCAGTAGTCAAATAGGAAGCCTTTACACCGTGTCATCCCTTCCGTGTCACGGAGTGAACTGGTTTCAGTGTTGTTTGTGAATACACTGTGATAGGCCTCTTCTTAGAAGGTAAAGATGTTCCAGCAGGTGTCGAAATTCAACAATGACTGAATCGTGGCCTCTTGGGACTGCGGTTTATCGTTACGCTGTACTGTCACTCGCGTTGGTGAGGAACCCACAATTGTGGTATCGATGCGTGCAAGAGGGCCATACTGAACGCCGTGCAGTCGTGTGAGATCGTACAGCCAGGATACTTACCTCGAGTCAGAAAAGTAGCTTGCTCGATTCAACACGCTACGGACTGTCAGCACGGATACCATTGTTGTGGCTTCCCTTGGCGAGGCCGTAGAGTGACAATGCTATGCCCAACGGCAATTCTGAATACGGCAGAGGCACTACGTTCTCTCTTCAGTCTGTACCGTCTCCTCGATAGCCTTACAACACCGTAGTAAAATATTACGACAACCACAGGGGAACTGTGTCAGATGGTTCAAATCGCTCTGAGCACTATGGGACTTAACATCTGAGGTCATCATCCCCTAGAACTTACAACTACTTAAACCTAACTAACCTAACGACATCACACACATCCATGCCCGAGGCAGGATTCGAACCTGAGACCGTAGCGGTCGCGCGGTTCCAGACTGAAGCGCCTAGAGCCGCTCGGACACTCCGGCCGGCGGGAACTGTGTCATAAACGAATAAAACTATGAGTCTTTATGTATGTAAATGTGCTATCATTTTTTAAGAAAAAAACTCTCCACCTTTATGTGTTTTGAGCACAAAAATATTAATAATACATTTATTTCTGTGTAACAAATACTAAGAATAATGAAGACTATATCACGTCATACAATTTCTATATAATTGTGTGATAAAGACTTGGATGAATAAAGTAATCAGTCTGGTGTCAGCTTCGAAACCTACCAGACGCTTTCGTACGAGGCTCCTTCTGAAAGCACTATTCTTTTAATTGTATGTAAGTTTTTGTCAAATTGTATATATAAAATAATCCCATTCCATGCCTCTCCGTGCATGTGAACATAATTAAGTGTATATAATTAATTATCACTAGAATTCAAGTTTTATCACTGACCATCTGCTAGTCTTTTGTCATATGGCACATGGGCAGCCATTATGTGAAATAAAATTAATGACATGATTTTCAGGCTTCACCACAAGATACCAAGAAAAAACAATATAAATATTTTGATATTAGGAAAAGAAAATATTTTTTTCAGAAAAGCTTTCATTAAATATACCCGACAAACCCAAAGATAATAAATAATAATACGAGACTGAGGCTTGCTTACGAGTATATCGCTGAATGGTAAAAATCTTGTTTTCATTGCAGTAAATATTATTCAGGTCATAATAAACAATGTAAAAGGTCGGTGTTTGACAACTATTGAGAATTATAGTACAGCCACGTAGACCAGGGCCGGCCAAACGCTGCACAGTGTGCAGACGTGCAAAGGTGCTGCACGTGTGCGACAGCGAGTGACAGAGACATCTGTCATTAGACATGTGTCCTAAATTAACGGCGGCGGCTCCACTTCCCTGTTTATGTGGTACAAGCAAGAGCGCAACATACCCAGTCTCGTTTACCCCTGGTACTGAGAAATGGCAGCTACTGTGAAAAAGCAAAGGACGGGAGATCTATGTCCTCAGTCGTTTAAAAATGATTGGGAACTGCAATTCTTTTTTGTAGCCGTTGGGGACCACTCAAAGTGTTTGCTGTGCCGCCGAATAATAGGCGGCAGCGTAAGTTTTCAATTGAAAGACACTACAGTATATATCACAAAGACGAGTGTGCCGGCTGTGGTGGTCTCGCGGTTCTAGGTGAGCAGTCCGGAACCGTGCGACTGCTACGGTCGCATGTTCGAATCCTGCCTCGGGCATGGATGTGTGTAATGTCCTTAGGTTAGTTAGGTTTAAGTAGTTCTAAGTTCTAGGGGACTAATGACCACAGCAGTTGAGTCCCATAGTGCTCAGAGCCATTTGAACCATTTGAACAAAGACGAGTGTAGTGTACTCAACAGTGAAGAACGGAAAGCAAAATCAAATGTCCTTAAGAAAATGGATGAGAGACATCAACTCGATTTTACTGTACGTCAAAGTAACTGATACTCATTGAACTCTTAGTTTCTTGTGTTACATTTATGTCTGTTTTACTGTACGCTGTACAATGTACTTTAATATTTTCCAGAATGACAAGCACACCAAATCTTTACTGCTGGCAAGTTTTAAAATCGCATTAAGAATTGCACAATCTGGGAAAGCCTTTTCCGAAGGGGAGTTTGTGAAAGGGTGTCTGATTGATGCTGCAGAACTTGTGTGTCCCACGAACGTTAGCACGTTTCAAGAAATCAGTCTATCCCAACAAACAGTGACAAGACGTATCAGTGCTATGGCCGGCGATCTGCACAGGCAGCTAATAAGTAAGGCTAAAGACTTTGTTGCTTTCTCTGTTGCGCTCGACGAAGCAACAGATCTTACAGGTACAGCCCGGGTTGTGATATAGATACGAGGTGTCGATAACTGAGGACGTTCTGGACTTAGTACCTTTGAAAGGGACAACTACAGGTGCGGACTTACTCCAAGCTGTCGAGCAAGCGATTGATGGTGTCGGTATGGACTGGAATCGGTTAGTCTCAGTGACCACAGATGGAGCACCATCACTGCAAGGCCATTAGAGAGGACACATAGCACGGATGCGCAAAAAGCTAGGGCGCACAGACGAGACGTTGTATGGAATTCACTGCATTCTGCATCGAGAGGCGCTTTGTGCAAAGTCAGTGACGTTAGCAAACGTCATGCACATTGTTGTGCGTACTGTAATCTATCTGAAGACACTTGGGATTACTCATCGCCAGTTTCGGCGGTTCTTGGAGGAATTAGGAGCGGAGTACGGCGACGTACCTTACTATACCGAAGTTACGCTGGCTCAGTCGAGGTAAAATGCTGAAAATATTTTTTTGATTTACGTGTGGTCATAGTAACATTCTTACATAAGAAGGGAAAAAGTGAACCTATGTTGGAAGACCCTTGTTGGATATCAGACATTGCATTTCTCGTGGACATTACGTCTCACATGAACAGTCTGAACGTCAGTTTGCAAGATGAAAATAATTTAATTTCTGACATGTTGGGAAAAGTAAATGCCTTTGAAAGGAAGCTTGCTCTTTGGGAGAGCCAGCTATTGACAGAAAACACTGCACATTTCCCAACTCTTGGACTGGTCCATGAAAGTGCTAGATTCCAAGAATACGTCTCAATAATTGTCAAAATTAAGGAACTTTTTCGAACCGATTTGGAGATGTTACGAGTTTGTCTCCTGTCATTCGCCTCTTTGCTCGACCGTTCTCGTCGTCAGTTGAGGATGCTCCGAATGATCTACAGATGGAACTGATCGACCAACAGTGCAATACAAGACTGAAGGACAAATTCTTTGCAGTGCGAAGTACAAAAGAATTCTACGAAAATTTTTCACAACAAGAATTGCCACGCCTGCACCGAGAAGCTGCGAGAGTTATGTCCATGTTCTGGTCAACATATGTTTGTGAAAGATTTTTCTGGGTGATGAAAATTAATAAATCAAGGTTTCGATCAAGCATAAGTGATGAAAATCTTCGCAACTACTTGCGTTTGTCAATGAGCCGTGGTTTTGTGCCCGATATTAACTATATCATTTCTCATGACCGGTGATAAACGTGTTTGGATTTATTCCTTTCATAATTAAAAATTATTGTTTACAAACTGTGAATTATTGCCTCATTCTGCTCCATGTTACATTATTATCACGAAAATTGGTCATTAAACCGATTGTTCCAATGTATACTTACATTAAGGTTTTTTTTAAAAATCTGTGAAGGGCTACGCTCAGCTGATGTCGATAAAACATAACATTCATCTAACTGTCGATTATTATGCAGATTTCAGAAGGAACTGATGAAAGATATAGCAATAATGATGAACGATAGGTCTGCGGTTATCATTCTGTTCAGAGGTCAGTGAGACAAAAATTATGTGGGTGTAATTGAGGGCACCGAGAATTAGTTATAGGAAACATTGCATTAGTTTAATGTTATTTGAAATCATGAATAAGGTTCGTTGGAAGTCGCTAAGTCTCTCTTTCTTAAATATTAGATCAAAAACATTACGCGTATTTACGTGCCGTTAATCAAGCTGCCTTAACGCGTACTTATGTTCCGTCAGTCAAGCTGCCTTAATAAAAACCCACGGCTGTTAGCTGTAATACTTATCTTACTGGTTTAAACTGTAAACATAAAAGTAGACGTCTCAATGAGTAGACTGTGACAGTATTTTAAATGTTTAATACGCGAAATGCCTTCCCATGGTTGGCTTGCAAGCTGTGGAAAGAGCACTAGGATGCGCCAGTACAGTGTATCCCAGCAAGTGGATAAAGCGACACCTGTGCCTAGAAACATGCACTACATGAACGCTGACGGCTGCGGCGTGCACGCTGTGACCCGGAAGTTGCATATGTGCAGGAGCACCGGCCCTGACGTAGATGGTTATATCGCGTCTCTCTTTGCATCAATATTTATTTACCGGCCATTAAGTACAACATTTTTAAACATACCACGCGTATTTTTGAGCTATCCGTCTGTGTTGGCAACATAAGTGTATTGTTACATCCCAATCTACTACCTTTACTCAGAATTATTTGATTATGTAGCAACGTGGAGGTGGTTTGCGTTGCCGTCCTCCGACCGTAAGGGGGAATGAATGATGATGATGATGAAGTCAACACAACAACACCCAGTCATCTCGAGGCTGGTGAAAATCCCTGACCCCACCAGGCATGGAACCCGGAACCCCCTGCTCAAGAAGCGAGCTGTGGACCATACAATCAGAAGGACTGATTGATCAGTTAAAGACCAAATATATAAGGGCGTACTGAAAAATAATGCCTCCAAATTTTTCATGTGAAAACGCTAGAAGTTTTAAAACAAAAGTAAACATTATTAACATTCTGCATCTTTGTTCATCATATCTACATATCTGCAGCCCTCTGCCGCTGGAGGTTTCCGAACTGTAACTTGTAACATTGTGATGTGTAAGGTAACTACGTCGGTCTCTGAGAAACAGTGTGCTGCGTCGAATTCGAATAGTCCGCCCGCACACTGAACACCCTGTCCTTAGCATGACACTCTCAGTGAACACTCCCCATTTCAGTCTATATGCATAAAATCAATTCTTTTCAGTTTTCTGACACTTCGTGTTTCACTTCAAAACGATGCGCTTCAAACCAAATTTTCAGAAATTTCTTCCTCGAATTTATGCCACCGTTTCATTTCATTGAACAGGTCACACAGTTATTTATACCCTTCACGCCATTGTTCATGTTATGTTGCTGTGGTGGTCACTGCGATGCAGCATAAGACGGTGTTTTACCTCCGTCATCCAGAATGCATGGCAGGTGCAAGCCAGGAAGGAATTTCAGAAGAGAGTTTCCGTTATGGCGATTGGCAACAGGGGCATAAGAGTGATCTGTACTTACATCTGGTGGTGTAAAAAATAAGCTTCTGCATCAGTGTGTCAGGTGGCAGAATAAATGGTCAGATTCACACCTTACATGAAACCTTTACACATCGCAATGAGAAGGTGAATGTGACATCAAATGTAATTCGGCGGTTATTGCCTGTCAGGTAAAAAGGAATGACAATCGATCAAAGGTAATCAACACACCATTCCTATACAATGCATGTCTTTGAGCGGAAGGTGTAACAGACAACGCGACTCGTTTTCAGTTTGAAAATCCAGGTGGACAATAGTGTAGTGAAGGCGCGCTGCAGGGTTTATGACGGAAACCACTTAAAGGGGTAGCAGGAGCAAAGTCAGCGACCCAGGCCAGGTGATTCAGGAGGGAGGATCGTGTGTAGCGGCACATCTGCACAAGCGACAGAGAAAAAGATTTAGAAAGCTGTGTTTTGGAATTCCAACGGGATATGAAGAAAAACTAGTAATGCATTTCGATCACGTGTCCAGCGAGTGTGACACACGGAAAGGTAAATGTACTTTAGACGTTTACAACGTGCATAAAACGTCCGACTGGCGGAAAGGCACTAGGAAGGAGAAAAATACTGAAGTTTCGACGCAGTTTGATAGAAGGGACATTGCGATTGGTAGAGAGAGTTTTCAGAAAATAAGAGGAACACTCCTATTGGTCGATGAAGGCCGTGACATGAAGAACGAATGAACCCAACTGGGGGAGGAAGTTCTGATATGAGTAGTGAAACGTCCCCTTTGAAAAATTTATACACGACTGTGCTTAATCTGACACACAATATTTTTAGCGCAACGCAATCTGACTTTCAATAATCCCTACAAAAGAATGGCCCTGACTAACATTAACCTATACCCTTCACAAATCACTTAACTCACAAAAAATCTTCGTTACTCGAACTACTGCAATACAGCGAGCACCACTACTGCCAGCTAAATAAAAGATTCTAACTACGGAAGGCACTAACTACTGATAGGTATAGTTAGCAAATGAAAGATTTTAATAGAGAACAAACAGTGTATTTACCTTAATAGTCAAAATATATATGATAGTTCATGACATCCAGTCTTACAAATTACAAAACTCCGCCATCTCTCTCCCCACGTCCACCACTGCTGGCGGCTCACCTCCAACTGCGCAACGCTACGCGCTGTTAGCATCCAGCTGCCGCTGCCCAACACTACAATGGCAGACAACAATGCAGACTAAACACAGACTGCGCACAGCACAGCCAGTGATTTTTTCATACCGAGCGCTATGTGGCGTTACCAACAAGAAAACCTAAACAGCCTACTTACATAGCCCCCATGCTCCCCACAAAAAAATTTTACAAATTGTTTTGGGCAGTGGCCAATAATGATTTGATAAAATTTTTCATAATTACTATGACAAAGAAATGAAATGCACACACTTATCGATACAATGTTGGTCAAAAGTTAAAATTTTCTCACAGTCCATAAAGACAGTCCTGATCATTCATCAACGTAAAATTGCAGTGTTTTTTTCAAAGTCTGAGCAATAAAAGAAATTGCACTTGGAAGTAGTGGATTTCTAAGCAGTCTTGAAGAAGTAGTGTTGTCCTTCCAACGAAAGACAGTGCTGGCTCTTGACATGCAGACAGGTAATGGGCCACAACAGAGCAAACCCACAGCAGAGTCAGTCGAAGTTTTGAAGAATATTGGTAGGTAGGTCATCACAGAGTAGACCCCTTGTAGTCCTGGTAGAGATTACGGTATTGGTGGGCCACCAGAGGTGCAGACCCATTGCAGTCCTTGTAGAAATAATGGTACCAGTGGGTCGTCAAAGGTGTAGACCCACTGTAGTCCTTGTAGAGATGGCCAGCAGCCATCTGTTTGACTGTGCAGGCGCACAATCACCACTGAAGAGTCTTGCGGATAACATAGCAAGTCCATAACCTACCACTTGTCCACTCACAAAGTTTTTGGAATTGTCCTTAGAACCAGCAATGCTGTTAACGAGTTCCTTGCTGAGTTATTATCACATGTGCAAACACTATTAGTCCCTACTTCTCACATATTGTCCATATACTATGACCAACAGAAACGTGTGCAGTGAAATGTAATTTACAAGTTACTTAATTTGATGAACTGGTGTCAATTACAATTTTATAACATGAGAATACAATAACAAAGGTACAAAATACATCTTTAAATAACATAACAATACAGAGAACATTTGCAGTAGTACAGGCTTTACAAAAAAAATCGAAATAACAAATTCATAGGTGTTGCAAAAATTATGACATAAGTACATACATAAAAGATCAGAATAATTATTGAAACATCAACTTCACACATTAGCATTAAAATAAAAGAGAATAAATAATGTCTAAACATCAGAAAAATTCTACAATGTAAATATTATTAGCTAAACACATAAAGACAGGAAGAACACAAATACACAAGAGTACACAAACACATAGTGGGATAACACAAGGAAAGGACAGGGTTTGTTTTACTGCAGTATTTTGCAAACAAAACTTTCTTTACTTCTCGGAGATCTCCCTTCGTTCTTCATTATTTCCAAAAAGTCCTATCTATACCTGCTTTCTGTACTTTTCTCATCCTCTTTCAAAAATAGTTTTTCTCCACTATACACTACTTTTTTTGGCCAGATCATTTTCATATAGCTTCTCAATGCTTCTCTTCCAATTCATCATAGTTAGTTTCTTATATAGTCTACCCCCTCTTAAGCTAACTTAAAATCTACTGAGCTCAGATGCTAAACTAAGGGACGACGCAATGCAGCAGCACAAAACGATTAACACAAACAGCAATGAATAAAAAATGCAAGTAAGCATAGCAAGCAGCAATAAATGTAATAACTTATACCTAAACATGACAAACCCACAAGCAGAAAAAATAGTACAATAAAGACAACAATGCAGATAAGGGAAAGTTATAATCACATCTTAATGACTATGTAATTAAAGTGGTGCACCACAACTTATTCTATTAAATAAATTACCAAGTACTTGAAAAGAAAATTATGTATGCAGTTCCTGTTACTAGTCCCTTCTTATTGTTCTTTCCTTTCCAAGTGCTCCTTTTTTTTAAGAATGTGGATCATAAAATTATTATTTAACAGATCTGTTGACAGAAAGCTTTCACATTAGCAAATGCATTTACTTTTATTTAATAAAACCAATGCTGTAACACAGCTGGAAAACAGATATCAAATGAAACAAGCAACTATGAAAGGCAAAGCATAAAAATATCATTCAATAGTCATGTGACATTTCATAAGTTAGTACAAATTCTCTCAACTCTCGTAGAAAGACGCTTCTCATTGTCAGGTATGCATATGTAAGAAAATATCTTTCCAAGTAATGAGCGTGTCGTTTTTGCGATGCTTTCTACAAAGGAATTTCAATAGCGAGGGTAATGGCCTCTTTATTTTTTTCTCCACCTGTGCCTCTGAAAGGCACACACTAATGGCTGGTTTCCCGGTGGCTGTCGCCCAGCTGGGCGCCGACGACGCATTACGTCTAGGTGGTCACTTAACTTTCTTACCGATATATTTACGACACCAGTTTCCGCTACAGTGGCAGTCTCATATAAAAAATTTCACAGGTCAAGCATTTGCGTTACAAATATGTAGAAACAAAATCCTGTAAATATAACATTGTCCAAAAATTTTTGGCGGCCTTGTGATACATTCACGCGTATACACACATTTCATAACTCTTAAAGTACGATTCTTGGTTTCTAACATCCTTTTCATAAATCAGAGTCCCTAACCACTACTCCTTATTTCTTACCTTATTAAACATGTACATATTCGTCGACACGTCAATCTTGCGGCGACACATCAATATTTCATCATAATAAATACATAGCATAATCAAATAACTCCTATACCATCAGCTTATTGATCATAAACATACCGCAACAGCATAATACACATAGTCATCGTAATAATAACATCATAATACCTCAGTCAAATTCTCAAAATCGTCGTAGCTTCCTCCAATAATTTCAAAACCTAAAAAAATTCTCTGCTCATGTCAAAAGTGTCATCTACCTCAAACGTACTTTAAAAATCATGATCCCATACCAAATATGTCATTCAAAGCTCTCATAGTATCACAATGGTTCCGAAAAAATGTGAACAGTTCACAAAGTACAGACAAAATACAATTTCGTAAGTGTGAAGTTATCCAACGGTGTAATTACGTAAACATCTGTCACTGATGTACTAAAATAAATGTTTGTTTCTCTCAGTTAAATGACCAGATAGCTGTGTAATTTATGTTTTAGATAAATATGGTACCGATGTGTAAAGTTGTATAAGCAAATACCATATTAGCTAGGGCTCCTTGTGCTTGCCAAACACATGGTTCACAAAGTAAGCGTGTACCCCCCTGAGGATAAATGTAATTATATCCTCAGGTGTTACAGATTACAGCAATGGAATGAAATGTATCACGGAAAACTTTCTTTGTAATTCAAATATGTTGAAAAATAAATAGTTTAATGCGTGTCCTGTAGCGCTAAATGTGCGTCTTGCTGTAAGACAATCTCTGTGGAAGTGTCGTAGTTATTGTCCTCCGAAAGCTAAGTTCTGCAGAAGTCAATGTACTTACCTCATGATAAACGAAATTGAAATGCTTTGCGTATAGATATCTTAGTTATTACGCTTATTGCCGTGATGAAGTAAGTACTGTACTGTACGTATTGTTGTGCTACAGAAAAGGCTGTCTCATTGTAGCTATACCACAAATGTTACTACTAAAACATGTTTTACTTTCCAGAAAAATTCAGAAAAACTGTGCAGATATAAAACAGATAAACTGCAAAAGCAACATTGTAAATTGTCACTCATTAGTAGCGTCGTGATAAAATCGTGTAGCTATCAGAGAAGCCAAATGCTAAGTCATCTTTAATCTCACCGAATGTACTTCAAATAAGGAATGTATTTTCAAGTAAACCAAAATGTTGCATTAAAACCTCATTAACAGTATATGTTCTAAGTATGTAAGCCTTATAGTCGTTACGTAATCGTGCAACTAACAAGCAAGAATGTACACACACAATAACACTGTGACGTCTGTTCACTATAACAATGCATTCGTAATTTCTGTTTAAAAATGTTCCGTAGCTTCTAGATTGGATAGTTAACTTCAAAACATTGTTGCATGTTAACAGTTTCTCAGTGTGACAAAACATACTACAAATGTGAAGTGAAATATTTTATCGCAAAGACAAACTTAAAAAGCAGATTATCATTCAATAGACGGTTTTACATGTAAAATGTGATGTAAACCTTTACTCTTCCTAGTACGCAGACTGTCAACTGAAAAGCAATTATCATGTGGTTACGTCGGTAAGGAACACTGGAATTTTGCTCAAGGTTAGCTTATGTTATTTTTCTCTGAGGCAGCCGGCGCACGCGGCTGCCTGCGGTGGGAGTCATTGTCTGTCTCTTTGTTGGCGCGCGCTGTTATTGGGATTAGGAGACCTAACTTCTACAAATTCACCTTGACGAGAAGGCCCTGCCCTGTTTGAAGCTCGCCAATTCTGATGGAGTTCAGGTCTGTCGTTTTGTCGGTAGTTTCTGTAATTTCTTTCTTGTCGGTAAAGTGGTGGAGAATTTCTCCCTGAATCGTAACTGCGCGCCGAACTGTTGCGTCTGAAGTTGTTCTGTCTCCCTTGATAATAATTATTTTGGTTTCCATATTGTCTGTTTCTCTGATTGTCTCTGTGATAGTCATTACCGCGGAGAGGTGATCTTTCCCTGTAATAATTACTACTCTGCCAACGGTTGTCATACGGGTGGTGTCCGTTTTGGTCACGATTTACGTTGTACGAATAGCCTTGTCGTGTATTATTTCTGTCATCGCGGAATTGTGACAGGTGTGACCTGTAATTGTTGTGTTCCTGTTTTCGCGTTCGATTGTCAGTGTCAATTTCCAGTTCTTGTAACAGTCCGTGAAAAGTTTCAATGTCGTCTTTGCATCGTCCTGCTAAAATAATCTGTCGTAAATGTTCAGGTAATTTGATTAAGCAAATGCGGATGAGTTCTGAGGGGCTGTATGGGTTTGAAAGATACTGATTCTTATGTAACATGTCTTCAAAATATTTGACAAGACTGGAAAATTCAGATTGTTCGAAATGTTTCATCATTATGATGCTGTGTTTTACAAGGTCTTGTGTGGCTTGGGACCAATATGCTGAGAGGAAGGCATGGTAAAATTCTCCTTCACTGTGGCAATCGTGAATGACCGATCGCATTCTTACAGCTGGTTCATTCTCTAAATAGCCACACATAAATTCTAATCTGTGCTCTAATGACCAGTTGGGAGGAAAACAATGAGAGAATTGATGGAGTCACGCTTGTGGATGAATGTCGTTGCCAGAATTCTTAAATGTTTTGAATTTACGTGTAGTAATGAACAGCTTATAGTCAAAATCATCGTGTCGGCGGGTCGCATATCGGTCATTGTTACGTTGTTTCGGCGGTTCCATCTCAAAATTCGGTGTACTTTGCCAATTACTTTCATGATTTCCGAAATGCCCTGTGTTATTATTTTGTGGTTGTTCTGTATTGCTATGTCCCTCTTCCCATACTGGGGCGCGAGTGTCCTCTGAAATATGTAATTCTTGTATTACTTGAGCCAACTGATCTTGTACTTCCCGCATTTCTCTTTTGTACTGTGTGTTGATTTGATTTTGATTCTGTTTGAATTTCCTAATTTGTTCATACTCTTCAGTGTCAGTGAAGGCTACAGGTTTTGTGTCATTCAGATCATCATCTACCTTCGTAGATAAGTTAGTGAACTGATCTGAAAGTTCGGCTACTTTCTCCGATAGTGAACACATTTCCTCAGTGTGTTTTTCTGAACCAAGTTTCAGAGTGTCCATTTGTGTTGAAATCGAATCTACTGTGACCTTTAAGTTTTCCTGAGTTCTTGCAAGTTGCGTAACCGAATCGGTGGATGCAACTGAGTCAATTTTAGCTTGCAAGGTCTCATGATTTTCATGAACAATTGTTTGCAGTTCTTTTATGGCTGCTTCGTGATTCTGTAATGCAGTTTCATGCCGCGAAAAAATAGGTTGGAAATGCTCACAAATTTGTGTTTTTTCGTCATTACAGACTTTTTGACATTTCGATTCGATTTTATGTAATTCAGTAGTTAAATCTTCACGTGTTTGTTCAAGCATATGTTCCACTGTGTCTAACTTTTGAAGCTTTTGCTGTGTTTGTCTCTGATTTTGTTCCATTGTGTCCAACTTTTGCTGTGTTTGTCTCTGATTTTGTTCCACTGTGTCTAACTTTTGAAGATTTTGTTCCATTGTGTCTAACTTTTGAAGCTTTTGTCCCATTTGTTGCATTAATTGTAATAACAATGCAATGGTGTCTGAAACATGTTCCTTAGTCCAATTCGGAAATGCATTTGCACCGGCAATATTCGCAGTTTGAAAAACAGAAAATGTGTCTTGACTTATTTGAGAAAACGGTGAGGACGCAAAACCTGAATGTACAGTATTTGCAATATTGTGTCCTGTCATTTCGGAATCCTGAGGCGAACTGTTGCCGACCGATCGATCGATAACGCTTTCCTGTTCACTAATTGTTTCACTGCCTACACCATTATTTGCAACCCGCTCCATTTCCCTATGCACAATTACCAAATTGCTACTTTGAACATTAATTAATTCATTACATGGTGGCGCTAACACACTGCTTTCGTCTTCACTGTCATTTCTCAGTTTACTTTGGAGCCTAGTATTACGTTTTTCACACGCCATTATTGTCACAATATTTCACACGACAACACAAAAAAGCACAATTCGAAAAGCAAAAGTAAGAGAACACATTAACATATCACTGAAAATAATATCTATTAATTGCAAGTGCAGCTGCGAAATACTTTGTGCAAAACTACATGCATGCCACAACTGTTTTACTGTACAACAATGAAAGCCTGCAACTACAGAGGAAATTCTCTCTACAATTACGCGCTAGCAATAAACAAAGGCTCCACTAACTACACAAACTGCAAGAAAAAATTCCAGTGAGGTATCCTCGGCTAAGGGTCGACATATGAAACGTCCGCTTTGAAAAATTAAACGTGACTGTGCTTAAATTGTCACACAATATTTTTTTAGCGTAACGCAATCTGACTGTCAGTAATCCCTACGAAAGAATGGCTCTGACTAACATTAACCTGTACCTTTCACAAATCACTTACCTCACCAAAAATCTTCGTTACTCGAACTACTGCAATACAGCGAGCACCACTACTGCCAGCTAAATAAAAGATTCTAACTACGGAAGGCACTAACTACTGATAGGTATAGTTAGCAAATGAAAGATTTTAATAGAGAACAAACAGTGTATTTACCTTAATAGTCAAAATATATATGATAGTTCATGACATCCAGTCTTACAAATTACAAAACTCCGCCATCTCTCTCCCCACGTCCACCACTGCTGGCGGCTCACCTCCAACTGCGCAACGCTACGCGCTGTTAGCATCCAGCTGCCGCTGCCCAACACTACAATGGCAGACAACAATGCAGACTAAACACAGACTGCACACGGCACAGCCAGTGATTTTTTCATACCGAGCGCTATGTGGCGGTTACCAATAAGAAAACCTAAACAGCCTACTTACAGTAGGACGAGAGAGAAATTGTCGTGGACTCTTCTCTGAACTGGCGTCAAGTGCGGAACGGAGTGCTTAACGCTCTGTACGACGCAGAGGAGAAATTTGTGTGGACACTGCGTTCACAATGGCTGCAATCCAGCTAGAGATTAGCTGTAGCAACGTTTACCTCCAACTGTGGAGAAACGAACCAGCCAAATTAGTTAACAGTTCTTGCAAGAACAGGGAGGGCACTGTAGTATGCACGCTGCTCCAACCATGCACGTGTAGATCGCCGCGTACCAAAACTAGGGCTGAGTACATGTTTTCTCGCATAACGAGAAACATAGGGAAAATTTCTGCTATGAAGTTCGGCAAAGGCCTCATTAGTTTCGTACCAGTTCCAGTGGGAGAGAGTGGCCTTGCAGTCGGCAGCTCGTCGCCGCCTAAGGTAAATACCGCGTGCAGAGGCGTAAACTTCGTTGGTTCACCAGCTTGCGTCCACTGTAAACTCGAGCGGCCTTGGGTAATGTTGCGCTCAAATTTGTTACTTGACTAACCATCCACCGTAGATTTGATTGTCATCCTAAATAGTACCGAACTTTGAACCGGAATCGGACGATTTTCGTAGTACTGGCCAACATCAAAACGTATGTGTAGGAGCAATTTTCTAAAGAAACTTCCAATTAAACTTTAATATCATTGTGCTTAGAATTAATGTTCTTTCAGAGAGTTAATATTTAATAGTGTTGTGTATAGAATATTTCAATTTTTGATGCTGTCGAGATGCGTTATCCTTTGCGCTTTTTTTATGTTGTCGAGTTGAAAAGTGTGTAAAAGCTGTAAATTTTTGTGCTAAAATTTGCGACATTAAACTTGTCAATTCAACTTAGACAGTTGTCCTCAATTCTAGAATAAGCACCCACATTACAAATGTAATCAAAAGATATGGTTATTGATGTCACATTCTGATGCTCGCTAACTTACTCATCAAATTTAATAGATGAGCAATCTTTATACATGTCGGGCTTAGGAGTCTAGCGGTAAAAGACGAGCCTGGAAATAGAGAGTTCGCCGGATCGGATTTCAGTGTGACCACAGATTTTTGAGACTTCGTTTCAACCTAGCCTTCTCCTCTCAGTGCTGTGAGGAGTCACCAGAAAGGCCACGTGGTTTGGATTCCACGTTAAACTGCAGTTCCCCTTTCTCTCGTTGGATAATTGCAGAAGGTCAGGGACATAAAAATCGCCAAAATGGCGACCAATTGAATAAAGTGAACTAGCCCACTGAGCCACACGAAATTATTATCTACATATGTAATTAAGTTTGTACATAACTCTCAAACCGCGAGTACCATTTTTCGTTATAAACGTTAATTAGATAAAACTAAAAACTTACTACAAAACAGCGTAATCATGTGTACGCTATCGAGTTCACACGGAAAATCCGTCAGTCATTTTCATTGGTTAACATACAATACTGTATAATTTACTAACTTAGGTACACCAATTCTTAGCATACCGATGCTTATAATTAAACTTTCTCTACTTGTGAGTGTTCCCATGAAAGACGAATGGTCGTAGAACAATTAAACTTTGTGGAAATATTGATGTAGGAAATAACTAATAAACCATTCAAAGAAATACACTTCAATTTGGAAATGAGAAAGGAAAATTTGTTAAATGCACACAATGTTTACGTTCTAGGTCACAAATGTTGCTTAATATGACGACGAGCTCCTGTAGAGAAGAGATCACGTGTTGGCGAAGCAGGTCACAGTACCGTGTACCGCCGGCCGGGATGGCAGAGCGGTTCTAGGCGCTACAGTCTGGAACCGCGCGACCGCTACGGTCGAAGTTTCGAATCCTGCCTCGGGCATGGTTGTGTGTGATGTCCATAGGTTAGTTAGGTTTAAGTAGTTCTAAGTTCTAGAGAACTGATGACCTCAGAAGTTTTCCCATAGTGTTCAGAGCCATTTTAGAGTACCGTGTACCGTTCACGCTGCATGTTTTTAGTCCCCGGGATACGAGTTGCTCCCTGCATCACCGTGCCACTATCGTCTCCTAACGGCAACTGATGACACTAACTTTACAAACAACTCAAATCCTGCAGCGCACAGTTAGAAACCATTCCTACCGGGTGAGAACTATTGAACAATATGAAATAAAATCGTCATAACTTCTGAACGGTTTGCGTTAGGACATTCAAACTGCACCGTTGGCCGCGGGGCATGATGGGAATTTTGATGTGAACATTGTTTGCTTTAGCGAAAAACCCACTTTCATTTGGAGGGGTTTGTCAATAAGTAAAACTGGCGCATTTTGGAGACTGAGAATCCTCATTTCGCGATCGAGAAGTCTTCTTACCCTCTACGGGTGACTGTGTGATGTGCAATGTCCAGTCACGGCGTAATCTGTGCGATATTCCGTAATGGCACGGTGACTACCGTACGGTACTTCATCCAAAGTGACTCCGATTTCGACAAGATTTTATTCATGCAAGACGGAGCTCGACCTTATCGCTGCAGGAGACAGTTTGATGTCGTGAAGGAGCACTTTGAGGATTGCATTCTGACTGTGGGGCAGGCAGAGGCCACTCGCATAAGTCTCGTTTGGCCGCTATATTCTCCGGATCTGAACACATGGGACTTCTTTTTGTGGGTCTATATTAAAGACAAGGTGTACAATAATAGCCCCAAACCATTGATGAGCTGAAAATAGCCATCCAGCAGATCACTGACAGCATCGATGTTCCGATACTTCATCGGGTCATGCAGAATTTCGCTTTTCGCTCTTCGTCTGCGATACATCATCGTCAGGCATATCAGGCATATCAGACATGTCGTGACCTAAATCTGAATTTTGTCGTATACACACACAAAAAAAGTTTAGCATCACGCCGGTTACCAGAACGGTGGGTATTGTGTTACGGAGACAGTCCCTTTTACTGTACAAAGATGTCACTGAACCCGCTCAGAGATGTAAACAGCCATGCATGAGGAGCGTCTATTACACGGAGGGGGTCCGACAGTCGATCAGTTCCAGTCATTTCACCAAGAATCTGGTACAGGTCTCGTGTTGTCTGTAGTTCACCCATGCCAACACGGTCAATACGGCGGTTCGATCGCGTCCGCATTGTTACTTTGTGCCAGGAAGGGCTCTCAACAAGGAAAGTGTCCAGGCGTCTCGGAGTGAACCAAAGCGATGTTTTTCGGACATGGAGGAGATACACAGCGACAGGAACTGTCGATGACATGCGTCGCTCAGACCACCCCAAGGGCTACCACAGTAGTGGATGACTGCTACCTACGGATTGTGGCTCGGAGGAACCCTGCCAGCAACGCCACCATGTTGAATAACGCTTTTCGTGCAGCCACAGGACATCGTGTTACGACTCAAACTGTGCGCAGTAGGCCACATTATACGGAACTTCACTCCCGACGTCCATGGCGAGGTCCATCTTTGCAACCATGACACCATACAGCGCGGTACAAAAGGACCCAACAACATGCCGAATGGACCGATCAGAATTGGTATCACGTTCTCTTCACCGATGAGTGTCGCACATGCCTTCAACCAGACAATCGTCGGTCACGTGTTTGGAGGCAACCCGGTCAGGCTGAACATCTTAGACACATTGTCCAACGAGTGAAGCAAGGTAGAGGTTCCCTGCTGCTTTGGAGTGGCATTTTGTGGGGCCGACGTACGCCGCTGATGATCATGGAAGGCGCCGTAACGTCTGTAAGATACGAGAATGCCATCCTCCGATCGATAGTGCAACCATATCGACAGGCATTCGTCTTCATGAACGACAATTCGCGTTCCCACCGTGGACATCTTGTAAATGACTTCCTTCAGAATAACGTCATCGCTCGACTAGAGTGGCCAGCATGTTCTCCAGACATGAACCCTATCGAAGGTGCCTGGGATAGATTGAAATGGGTTGTTCATGGATGACGTGACCCACCAACCACTCTGAGGGATCTACGCCGAATCGCCATTGAAGAGTGGGACAATTTGGACCAACAGTGCCTTGATGAACTTGTCGATAGTATACAGGCATGCATCAATGCAAGAGGACGTGCTACTGGGTATTCGAGTTACCGATGTGTACAGCACACTAGATCACCATCTTTGAAGGTCTCGCTGTATGGTGGTACACCGTGCAATGTGTGGTTTTCATGAGCAATAAAAATCGCTAAAATGATGTTTATGTTTACGGTATCTCTGTTCCAATTTTCTGTACAGGCTCGGAACTCTCGGAACCGTGGTGATGCAAATCGTTTTTTGATGTGTGTCGTTCAATAACTATCACCCTGCTTAAATCGGCTATCAATACGGTAAAGCATTTTCCGTGTGCAGTGAATCAACTAGCTAAAATTTAATTACAGCCACTCTGTATAATAAGACAAATGACACAGTCCTGAACTTATAATACAACATGATTTGCTCGCAAACGAGGAAAGCTTAAAATCACACTTCCTAACACCTTGCCATGGGACTTAACACTGCCAAGAGTGGCGCGAACCACTTCGCTGCGCGGTCAGTTGTAACATTGCAAATCTACATCTACATCATCTACATCTACGTGATTACTCTGCTATTCACAATGAAGTGCCTGGCAGAGGGTTCAATGAACCACCTTCAAGCTGTCTGTCTACCGTTCCACTCTCAAACGACACTTGGGAAAAACGAGTACTTAAATTTTTCTGTGCGAGCCCTGATTTCTCTTATTTTATCATGATGATCATTTCTCCCTACGTAGGTGGGTGCCAACAGAATTTTTTCGCAATCGGAGGAGAACTATAGAGGGCCTATGACACTTCTGTTTTACTCTATGACTTTCCGTCTATTACTACGAACTGACAGGAAATCACGAATTCAGTCACACAACTGAGGCGACATTCCGTAGGCACGCAGTTTGGTTAGAAGACGCTTGTGTGGAAAGGTGTCGAAAGCCACGATGTGATTTGTGTCTACTTAGTAAGTGAATTGCTTGTTTAAGACTAATTATAGAAACGTGCTGTAATTAAGTCATAGCGTATGTCATGCTGTTATGGAATGCATCTGAATATTGATTTTGTTATTTTTTAGAAATGGAAACAAGCGGTTTGGCGTACAGACAAGAGATAATTCCCCCTAACTGTCTCTACAGCAAGCAATCAGGACGCAAGTTGGCTGCGTTCCCAGCGGGTGCTGCGCCAAGGTAACAGCGTCTGTCGTGTTTACTTCATCCCACCTTGTGACATCATACATTCGCTGCTATAGTCTCTCTTAACTCGAATTTAGTATATGGGGCTAAGGCTGCGTTCACAGTGGCACCGAGAACGGTCGCCAGACTCCGTCGCCAGAGGTCGCCCGATAACATCGGCCGTTAACTTGGTCATTGTAAGTCCGATCTCCTTCGTCAGTTCTTGGCAGGGTCAATGGGATTATGTGGTAATCTAATCTATGTATGAAGCAGGTTAGATTTTAACCTCTTAGAGTGTGTGGACACCACGACGCCACTGAGCTTGGATATGAGTGCTACATAGCGACTTGTGCTATTAAAGAGACGCCGAATGCATGTGAATGAGTTTTCCTATCTCGTAAAGAACGTGGCCCACAGATATCAGAGTAACCAGATAAGTTTTACGAATATATCAGATGATGAGAGAAACTTTCCATTACAAACTCGAGAAAACTCGTGGTGACATTGAAAAGCAAGTTACAAACAAGCAGTTTCGCTATATTCATTTAAAGTTGTGCAAACGTAGATCAGTTAACCTTCAATGACTGTCATTTAGCACACAAGTGAAAGACAAGCATAAAGTGTGGCATAAGATACTCTGACAACCTAAACCTAAGTGGGAATGCATACCGTACAGCCGGCCGATGTGGCCGAGCGGTTCTAAGCGCTTCAGTCTGGAACCGTGCGACCGCTACGGTCGCAGGTTCGAATCTGCCTCGGGCATGGATGGGTGTGATAGGTTATTTAGGTTTAATTAGTTCTAAGTTCTAGGGGACTGATGATCTCAGATGTTAAGTCCCATATTGCTCAGAACCATTTGAGCCATTTGAACATACCGCACACTACATTTGCAAACTATTTCATAAGAATGAGATTTTCACTCTGCAGCGGAGTGTGCGCTGATATGAAACTTCCTGGCAGATTAAAACTGTGTGCCGGACCCAGACTCCAACTCGAGTTGGAGTCTCGGCCCGGCACACAGTTTTTATCTGCCAGGAAGTTTCATTTCATAAGAAGAGAATCTCTCCTCTCCTGGCATAAAGTGCCAGTAATCTATAATAATAATACATGGACAACTAATGATAACCTACCACAAAAAAGAGCCATTACAGTAGCTAAAACATTAAAGATAGGCCACCCTTTTCGCTTAAACAAATTATTTTTTGAGTTTATATTCCATACCTAAAATTTCAAATAAAAATCTTGTCTATTTGACGTTTCGAATATACCTGCGATTTCAGTCCATAGATTCCGAACTACCGGGTGGTCAAAAAGTCAGTATAAATTTGAAACCTGAATAAATCATGGAATAATGTAGAGAGAGAGGTACAAATTGACACACATGCTTGGAATGACATGGGGTTTTATTAGAATCAAAAAATACAAAAGTTCAAAAAATGTCCGACAGATGACGCTTCATCTGATCAGAATAGCAATAATTAGCATAACAAAGTAAGATAAAGCATGTTCTTTACAGGATATGTTCAATATGTCCACCATCATTCCTCAACAATAGCTGTAGTCGAGGAATAATGTTGTGAACAGCACTGTAAAGCATGTCCGGATGTTGTCTTTCAGCATCCCTAGAGATGTCGGTCGATCACGATACACTTGCGACTTCAGGTAACCCCAAAGCCAATAATCGCACGGACTGAGGTCTGGGGACCTGGGAGGCCAAGCATAACGAAAGTGGCGCCTGAGCACACGATCATCACCTAATGACGCACGCAAGAGATCTTTCACGCATCTAGCAATATGGAGTGGAGCGCCATCCTGTATAAACATCGTACGTTCCAGCAGGTATTTATCAGCCAGGCTGGGGATGATGCGATTCTGTAACATATCGGCGTACCTCTCACCCGTCACGGTAGCACTTACAAAACCAGAGCACGTATTTCCTCGAAGGAAAAAGACCCGATAACGGTAGATGTGGTAAATCCAAACCATACCGTGACTGTCTCGTCGTGCAATGGAGTTTCCACGACAGTTCAAGGATTTTCAGTTGCCTAAATTCTGCAGTAGTGGCCGTTGACAGACCCTCGGAGCGTGAAATGAGCTCCGTCGGCCCACAACACGTTACTCAACCACTCGTCATCTTCCGCCATCTTTTGAAACGCCCACAGCGCAAATGCCTTCCGCTTCACTAAATCGCCAGGTAACAGTTCATGATGCCGATGGATTTTGTGCGGATAGCATCGTAGGGTACGCCTCAGTGCCAACCAAACAGTAGTGTATGGAATGCCGGTGCGACGTGCGGCTGCACGAGCACTGACTTCCCCGTGCATAGACGAACCCGCTACAGTCTCCATTTCTTCCTGAACTGTCTCAGCAGCATTACGCCTTGTGCTCGGTCGGCCACTACGGGGTCTATCATCTAAACAACCCGTGGCTTCGAACTTCGAAATCATTCTCGCCACAGCTGCCTTTGTCAACGGATCTTTACCCGTTCGAATCCCCTCCCTTTGGCGATAGGATCGTAACGCTGAATTAGCACATTCACCATTCTGATAATACAGCTTCACTAAAACCGCCGTTTCAGGTAACGTCAAAATGCTGCGACTGCTGGCGCATCTGATTCTCTCTCTCATTACAGCTCCTTTTATAGTCGATTGACATGCGAAAGTTTTTCTATCCAGCGCCATCTGTCGGACATTTTGTGAACTTTGTTTTTTTTTTTTGGTTCTAATAAAACCCCATGTCATTCCAAGCATGTGTGTCAATTTTTACCTCTCTTTCTACATTATTACGTGGTTTACGAAGTTTTCAAATTTATACTGAGTTTTTGATCACCTGGTATATCCTGATTATGGTATTTTCATCCTCAGGATGCCACAAACTGACTTTTTCTTGGATTAAACTTGTTAGTTTCTCATTCTCCGTATTTCGTGTGCGAGATATCTGTCATTTGACCGAAGAAAACAAACTGATTTGAATTTGCGAAGTCTGTACGTTCGGGAGATAATATCGGCTATAGTGTGACCTCACACGTAGTGGCGCACCGATTTGAAAAGACCGACCGTCTCCGGCCGATGTTGGTCGTCGGCGGAATCCACCGATATTGTAGCCACTGTGACCGCAGCCTAAAACAATGGCTCCAAGAGCCAGGAATGTTGCGTGGCTCACACTGAACAGGTGCGCTCGGGGCTGGATGTGACGGGCATGCACTCCCTGTCAGACGTTACAGTAGACCGGTGTGTAGTGTTCGGTTTATTAGCAGCTCCTCTGCTGCTGCGGCGGAGGCGGCAGCGCCTAGCACGTCCGGTGGCTGCAGCCCGCACAGCAGTTCCGGGAAGCGCGCAGCGCCGCACCCACGTACGTACACACTGCGGGCAGGTCGGCGGCCAACGGCCCAGGCACCGCGCCGCGGCCAGCCTCTCCCATTAGCGCTCAATTTGCCTGCCGCTGCCAGCGCACACGCTTTAATTCCTGTTGCCTTGCTAGTCTGGCACTATCTCGTTTCACGTAGTCCTGTATTACGATATTTGAATTTCGCTCACTTTCCTCCAGAACAAATTGAGGAACTCTCTGGACCTAAAGACCTATACGTCATTTTTCAGGAAATCGTTTTAAATGATCCGCCATATTGTATGGAATATTCCCTCGTAGTCTAGTTTCAGAATTCCGCCATTTCAGTAATTGGCAACAGTTATTGTTTGTACGGTGTAGTTATTTAAATCCTGTGCACTGAATCTGTTTTGCCGGCCGCTGTGGACGAGCGGTTCTAGGGGCTTCAGTCCAGAATCGTGCTGCTGCTACGACCGCAGTTTCGAATCCTGCCTCAGACATGGATCTGTGTGATGTCGTTCGGTTAGTTAGGTTTAAGTAGTTCTAAGTCTAGGGGACTGATGACCTCAGATGTTAAGTCCCATAGTGCTTAGAGCCATTTGAATCTGTTTGTTAGTTTATGTAAGATTATGTTAAAAAATATATCGACTCAACCACTTGTTATAGTGTAAAACACTAAGATTGACGCGTTTCGGAAGTCAGCCTTCCATCATCAGATTAATAAAAAGTAAAAGAACCTGTTAAAACTCGCTAAAATGGAACATGCACCAGGCACAATAAAATTGATAATAAAATTAAAACATCGTGGCTACTTCCCTTGTTGCGGCCGTGTCTTCCAAGGTGCTTCTCCACATAGTCGTCAAAATATAAAAAACTCTAACATGGTGTCGCCTATGGTGTTCAACATCTAACCACATGCCTCTCTCCTCTAGCGTCGTAAACCGCCCGTGCGCCTTCGTTGATACCACACACCAAGTAGCCAAACACTACACTTAAACGCGAGTGAGCACACACGCAAGTAAACAAGGAAGTCACAGAGATTTCTATACAAACAGATAACGTATACATGTTCCAAGAACCTCATGAAATGATGGTATCCTGCCAACTGCTAAAAATGTAGTTACTAAAAGAAACCAGTGAAATGTTTGAAAAAGTTATTTGTATCACCAGTTAGCTGTTCATTCATTGTGTTCTGATTATCCACGCTATGTATCATAATTTCCAGCTGTTCTAGTAGATCCAGCTTTTTGCCTTTGTCCTGTCTATGTAAAATAACGAGATCCTGATCGATTCCCAACATGGGGTGTCTTGTTTCCCAAATATGCGTGGCTACAGCTGACTTTTCGAAATTATTAAGCCGGAAAGCATCGCTATGTTCTTTGTAACGTACTTTTAAGGATCTACCAGTTTGACCTACATAGCTTGTCTTGCACGTGTTACACTGAATTTTATAGACCCCAGCTCTCTCATATTTATCGCTTCACTGCTGTAAATTTCTTAGTTTAAATCGCAGCGTATTATTGGTCTGAAAAGCGGTATCAACTTTAAAAGGTTTTTATATAAAACAAAGTAACATGAAAAACAATGAAAATAAAAACGAAAAATTTACTGCTGTAGTAGTTTGAAGAAGACAGAAGCTAAAAGGAAGATATCACGTGGTGATACATATGTAAATTATAGGGGAGTCGAGGTTGGCGAAGACAAGTTTCTGCAAATGAACGAATGTAGCCAGAAGTAGTGTCATCTAAAAGTCTTACAAAATCAACAAAAGAAATTATATAAAACATTTTATAAAGCTCTGAGTAAGACTCTTATTTAGTACAGGCCTTGGAACTGAAAGATAAGAAACCGAATACAAAGAAAACCTAAAACCCCAAGTTCTCACGAAATAAAACATGGAAGGATATATTAGTTACAGGAGGAATTGGCATGGAGCTCTCTCAAAGTTTTTCCAAGTGCTAGTAAGGAGACAGAGGGTCATAAAGAAAAAGATATCACGTAGTGAAACATTTAAGAGGAAGGAGCATCAGGATAAGCGTTCACGTAAATTAAAAACAAGTGTCTGAATTCAATTGAAGGAATATTTAAGGCTGATTCCTAGTGAAAAAGAGTCACTATTCTGGTAGTAAATCATATTTAAGTTACTTTAAGAATCTAAACTTGAATGTCAAAATATTATTTGAAATGTTCTCCAAAAATTTGGTGACGAACTGGTGAAAAGCTTACTATGTAACATGTAAGTTATTTAAAGGTTTTAAATTGTAACTATACTTTTAAGCAGCGAAAGACAACTATCTGTGATTTTTGCTCGCGACTTCAAAACACATTTAGAAGTGAGCCAATAACGTTTCTGAAGTAGAGAATGCACTTCACCTGAGAAAGACAGAAAGATATCTATCCTTGAAGACAGATTTCATCCTTAGGAACAAAACAGACCCTTCTTATCTTGTTGTTGAGTTCGACAATTCTCAAAATTTACCAGTTCCGAAGTTGAATGTAATCGGTCAATTTTATAAAAGGGTTTGATGGTTGTATGTGTTTAATATTCACATACACGAACTGTTTCACGCAAATGGAAGCGAAAAAGAGATTCAAATTCAGTTGCTTCATTACTAAACCAACCTTTGGAAAAGAAACTTAGTGAGTTCTTTAGCGTGGAAACAGTAATTTTGCTTTCTTATGCCTGTGGAGGATAAAACAAAAATGTAGGTATCATTTCACTTTGATCATGGTTAGCAAGGGTCTGTGAAGTGGAAGATACATTCATATTTCCTGACCGGGGACATTCTTTCGGACAATGCGACACAAAGTGACAGAAACTTCGGACCAACAAAATCAAAATTGAAGAAAGTAGAGTCAGTCACAATTGCGTTATCATATCTTTCAGATGTTGTAGAGTACAGAACTAATCCTTCGCCATTTGAATTTTGCATGTACACGACCCTAATAAAGAACTGGAAAAGTCGTCTCAACAAATATTGTATCCATAAACCTATGGCAAAAGCGAGTGCGTTCATTATAGAATCATAAACACAACTGATGCTACTATGCTGTGTTACTTCGGTTCATTTACACAGCTTCTTCTGTGGAAACAGAAATATAGTACCCAACAGCTAACAAATATTGAGTTTGAAACCAAGAATCACGCTTATCCAACAGCTAACAATTATTGAACGTGAAACTATGAATCACACACCAGTAACATATGTGTATGAAGATGGTATTTGTGGCATATATAAATGAATAGAACTGTGTTTGATTGAATAGAATATTTCATTAAAATAAAAAATGAAATGTAACAGACTGTAATAAATAAATAACCGTATTATTATATATTATTAGAGTATTACATGTAGAGTCTAATATTGTTACTACTACACCTAAAATTAAACATATTACACCACTACTTACTCTTCTAAAACTCATTTCCTGTTGAGTTATGGAAGGAGGAATCATAGGCAAGGTTACAGTTGTTATGTTAACAGAATCTTCCGTCGGTTCTTGGTAGAACAACATTATAATAAATTAAAAGCATCAGTTTGCTTTTGTTCTACAATATTAGTTTTATGGTTAGCCGGTTTTCGGCTTACAATGCCATCTTCAGCCTTGTCTAGTAGTAATTTTATTTTGTTTTATTAGTTTTGTTTATTGATAGAAACTGTTATGTAGGCATGCTATTCCTATTTTGTGCTAAAGGCTTTCCTGTCTACTCCATTGTTATTTATGTACTGTTCAGTTTTTATTTTCTCGTTGCAAAGATGTTACTTAATGTATTTTTCTACTTCAGTCTAGATGTGTTACTTCTCTTCCAATGTTGTTTGCTAACATTTAACTGCTTTGGTGATAATACTCAGTAAATGTCTGAAGATGGACTTGTAAGCCGAAAATAAGTTAGCAATAAAAGTAATACTGTAGAACAAAAGCAAACTGGTGCTTTTCATTTGTTACAGTTATTCTTAAATGTTCAAGAGTGTGGCACCTTTAATTTTCAAAATCGGGTATTTCCTGTTACAAAACCCAAATATGTTAAAAAGTTGAAATACATGTATATTACATGTCGTTTTTATTGAGATACATATTCAAAACGCCTTTGACTGGATGTATTTCAATTCGCCATATTGCTTTATGCGTGCTTATTCCTGATACCTTCTCAATTGTTCAAGTGTCCTTTCCAACGCATTTTATTTTAAATGTTAGATTTTTTCCCGCAACTTAGCCCTCATAGGCATATGTCACACACGTAAAAATGGCAGCGAAGGACTTTTCTGTTGACGGGAAGGCTTGAATGGTTGCTGTCCGTCGTCCAGGGAGCGGTAGCCTGGCCAGCCCGGTACGTTGTGCTTAGCGCTTCTGCCTATGCTGTGACGTCAATGGATCCAGTGTCCACCCCGGTAGCTGAGTGATCAGCGCGACAGAACGTCAATCCTCAGGGCCCGGGTTCCATTCCCGGCTTGGTCGGAGATTTTCTCCGCTCAGGGACTGGTGTTGTCCAAATCATCATTATTTCATCCCCATAGACACACAAGTCGCCGAATTGGCATCGAATAGAAAGACTTGCACCCGGCGAACGGTCTACACGACTGGAGGCCCTAGTCACACGCCATTTCCAATGTATCCAGTCTCTGCTATACTGGTGATCAAAACTGAAGAATAAACGTAACTTTCGCGTGATGTGGCCCTGCCAAGTATCTTAGCTCAATGAAACTTGGACCAAAGATACGAGGGCGTGCTGAAAAGTAATGTTTTCGAATTTTTAATTGAAAATATTTAATACTTTTCAAATAAAACAAACGTTATTAATATTCTACATCTTTACTCTTCATGTCTACATGTTTGCAGCCTTCTGCCGGTAGAGGCTCCGAACTGTAGCGTGTAACATGGTGGAATGCAACGTAACTATGTCGATTAGTGAGAAACAGTGTGTTGTAATCGAGTTTCGAATTCGAAGGATTTGTCCACCCATGGAGCATCCCCCCTACTTCAGCATAACAATACCGGACCACACACGAGCGCTACGAGGTCGGCAACAATCCTTCATACAGTCTTGACTTGGCCCCATCCGATTTTCATCTGTTTCCAAACCCTGAAGAACACCTTCGAGGACTTTACTTTGATAGTGATGAAACGGTCCAAGCAGAGGTGAGGTTCTGGCTCCGTCAACAAAGTCAAATGTTCTACAATGGCGTCATGAACTAAGTGGTCTCTCATGAGGAGAAATGTTTTCGTCACCAGGGTGGCTATGTTTAGAAATAAATATGCAGACCTGATTAATAAAGACGTAGACTGTTAAAAACGTATCTTTAATTTGAAACAAAAAGACTTTAAATGTTCTCACAAAAAATGGAGGCATTACTTTCCAGCACGCCATCGTAGAAAGAACAGCTAGTGTTTAGTACAGAAAGTAACTCAAAGAAGTGCCCAGAGAGACGAACAGAAATGACACTTTAATAAAAACGATAGTTACTCTGAAGTCTTCCACAAACGTGTTATCTCCAGAGGTCTTCCAGACGTATGGCCAGCAGGATTACTTGATCTGAATCCACGCGACTTCTAGCCCAGTGGATGTCTAAAAGTACGCGTTTACAGGGACACGCTCTGCCTCTATCTGATCTGAACGCCAGTGTGCTGGGAGACGTTGCTTGGATTCCACAGAAACTGCTGCGAGCAACTGTTGCTCATGTCGTTGCACTGATGCAGTATCTCGGCGACACCTCCGCTGCTCATATCGAACAAATTTCGCAAGCAGCATTAATGATAAAATCAACATTACGCCTTTCTCATTTGCCTAACCTTTTCTGGCCGAGACCTGTTCCTATTCCGTCACATGTGCAAACATTTCTATACATCTTTCTTGCCTCGACAGCGCTAGATTTTCGCTTGGTGAGCAAACTTGGAACTAATTTTTTCAGGGTAAATCGATTCCACATTAATGCATTGGGGTATCTACCAAGTTGCGCTCCCTTATTGACAGTTTCAGCCCATACTGGAGCTCTGTGAGTGGCAACACTTTCATTGTAACGAGTTGTTAGATAAACATACTGCATCCAATTTTCACGATGTATTTTCAATTGTGTCCGTTGCTCTAGCAGTGTAATGAAGTTACTAGGAAATACACTAACAGCAGAAAATGCACAAAACAGCACTAAGGTGCTCAGCAGAAAAGTTTTATCTACGTTGTTCTTCGAGGATGGGTATTTAATAATTGAGGCTCGGGCCTGGTTTCTAGCGGTAAAGTGAGTACCTGAAACCGAGATCTCACGGGATAGAATGTCGGTCCGGTCACGGAAATTTTTCAGTCTTCCTTAAATCTAGCGTCCCCCTCTCAATGACGTGAAGAGTTGCCAGAAACGACACGTGGTTCGGTTCACGTTAATATGTAGGTCCCCTTTCCTTTCTAGGATAACTGTGGCACGCTCAAGTGAAGTAAAGTAAAAAGATTGTAAACTGGCCGTTTGAGCCACACGAAATCACGATTTCTATCAGTGACAATTTTTTGTAATTCCTCCTGCAAGTTACCTACCGAAATCTGTCGTCATAGTTTGTCAAACTAAAGCATAGCACCGACAAAGTAGAAGCATGACTCACATCCGTGCATTGCATCTGCTTCTGAGAACAGCCGTGTGCTCTAACAAATACAATCACTCTGAATTTCTGTATGCAGGTTTGTATGTCACTAGCCTCCAACTGCTAATACAATACTTCACGGCGGCTTTCTCACCACGTCTCATTGCTTTTGCTGAAAGACTTACTACATTTGATAAAACACTGGGTAATGACACTACACGAACAACATTTCCCCGTTATATGACGTATACATGTATTTATATACTACATATATTTAAATATCAAAATCCACAAAATCAAAATATATTTAAAAATATATAGCCTATGGACTTCCAATTATTTATTAGAGTATTATGTAAAAATCTGAATCTTGTTACATTTTATCGCGGCTGCAATTTGCGCTCTACTTAATATCATGTTTGACTATTTTAATGAGACAACTTCTATCTATTTATGAAAGTTCAAATAATATTTCTCAGCTCTGTTTGAAGGCTATGTATATTTCAGTTGTTATGATCTGCTGTGCTTACAGTTGTTAACTGATGTGTTTCCAGAAAGGCATAGGCAAAGGCCCACGAAAGGCAAAGGTCCGGAGTTCAAAATGGTTCAAATGGCTCTGAGCACTATGGGACTTAACAACTGAGGTCATCAGTCCCCTAGAACTTAGAACTACTTTAAACCTAACTAATTTAAGGACATCTCACACATCCATGCCCCAGGCAGGATTCGAACCTGCGACCGTAGCAGTCGCGCGGTTCCGGACTGAAGCGCCTAGAACTGGTCGGCCGCCACGGCCGGCGGTCCCGAGTTCGAGTCTCGGTCCGGCACACAGTTTAATCTGCCATAAAGATTCAACAGATGTGTTGACTAAATGTTTACTGGTACCTGGTGTATTTTTGTTTTGGAACATAAGTTAACTGAAATGATTTTCTGTTCTAGTAGTACCTGAATTCATACAGTGCTTTATTGAATTTATTTTGAAATAGGAGATTTACGCCATATTACGATTTCAATCCTCAGTTGAAAATGCTCAAATTTCGAATACTAAATCTTTATTGGTGATTTTCTTACAATAATTTCAGTTTGTCAGTCAGTCCGCAGTTCGCGGTCTCGCGGTCGCTTCTCGCTTCGCGACCACGAGGTCCTGGGTTCGATTCGCGACGGGGTCAGGGATTTTCATCTGCCTCGAGGTGACTGGGTGTTCGTGTTGTCCTCATCATTTCATCATCATTCCTGAAAAGTGGCGAAACTGGACTGAGCAAAGGTTGGGAATTTGTATGGGCGCTGTTAACCGCCCAGTTGAGCGCCTCACAAACCATACATCATCATCATCATCATCATCATCAACTTAAGTTTGTCAAATTTGATTTGTTTAACAAATAATTTTCAATGTACAGGGTGATTCAGAATTCGTAGTACAGGCTTCAAGGGGTTGTAGAGGGGACTTAGTAGAGGGAGCGTCCCGGCGGAGGTTTGAATCCTCCCTCGGGCATGGATGTGTGTGGGTCTGTCGTTAGGATAATTTAGGTTAAGTAGTGTGTAAGCTTAGGGACTGTTGACCTTAGCAGTTCAGTCCCATAAGATTTCACACACATTTGAACATTTTTGAGTAGAGGGAGTTTCGATACGGAAGCCGTCCGGAAATTTACCATTTGGATGTAAAATCAGCTTCAGTATCCGATACTTTCAAACTTCCTATTACACGGTACCCACACAAGCTGAAAAGAGGGCTCCATCATAAGTCCCTGTTGTAATTACGACGTCACGTAACACCACAACAACGGCTGCAAGAAAGTGATGCATTTGAAACTAGGAAGGATGGCTAACTGCTCCACGGACGCGACGCATTCTGGACTTTGAAGAGGACGTCGGAGAAGAGAACCCGAGGACAGTTAGTACTCGTAACATTCCACCTGCCATATGCTCCCAGCACATAGGTCAGAACTCATTGTTTCCGCCGAGCGCGTACCTGAAGTGGGAGATCTGAAAGTGATCCGATCCTCTAAGTGACTTTACATCCGAATGGTACATTTCCGGTCTCGGATTCCTTATCAAAACTTCATATGGTAATTTCCAAGAATTATTGCCTATCGAAGTCCCGGTGTCCAAACGATACACATCGAACGTGCCATCGTAAATCGATCATGCGGCTCTGGTGGCAGATGTTGTGATCAGTTATTTGTGATCGTCATTTTTATCTTTTTCCGTCGTTCCCTTAGTTCCTCTAAATTACATACCTCCGCGAATTATTTGTGAGTTGGTAGGGAATCCCAGAATATTTACGACGTTAGTTAGTGGGATATCTGGTGTTCTTGACGTTTCTTCGGCGGATTCTCTCATACGGAAAAATGTAATTCCATGTTTATCCAGCGTAGAAAGTTGTTCGACTTTTTGTCGCAAATATGGACTTTGTAGACTGTGATGGTGCGAAGTGTGTAAAACTTCGTAAGAACAGTTTCGATGCTGAAATACCGTTTACAATTTCATTGCGGACAGTGCAGAAAACGAACGAGAAGAATACGTGGTTGGAATCTTCCAAATTATCCATCCAGACCACCGTAATGGACTTTCTCATGATGACAACACCGATGACGAGTAAGGTAAGTCGTCTCCTTTGCCATTACAAGTATTTTTGTAACGCTCTTCTTTTGTCGTTGCTATAGCGGCCACCGTAAACATACTTATAAAGCCCGCCACAAATCACATGATCGATTTACTATCGCACGTTCGATATATATCGTTTGGATCCAATGACTTCGATAGGCAATCATTCTTGGAAATTACCCTTCATGTCCTAAGTAACGTCTACAACTCCTAGAAGTCTATAATAGGAATTTTGAACCATCGTGTATGTAAAATAAAGTCTTTTCAGGGTGACATGTTTCGTTTTTTCTGGCCTAGCACCTCCCCATTTCTAGCTCCTCGCTTGATACCGCGTTTTCAGCTACCCTTACCTTTAATGTGCAGCGGATCCTAAAATGTATACTGTTTTTGGCACGGTGGGGGCTGCACGTCACCCTCGTAATACCTATTCACACTTCGGTCCAGGGCCCGCGCCTCCCTGGTCGGATTACGGAGAGCGCGCGGCCGAGACTCGGCCGCCAGGATGACCGTTGCCTAGCAACCGCAGCCAGGGCAGGCGCGCCCCGGGGCTCGGAAGCGCGCGCTTCCTGGCGGCTGCGCCGGGTCGCTCGGCCACCGCGTTCGCACGGCGGAGCGCCTCTGCGCAGGCGCACACCTAACGGCCTCGTGCTTCCTAGCAAGCATGCGCATTGCTGACAATCGCCGAATTTTTAACTTCAGTCCGCTTACGACACGTCGGTTCGGATACAGATGTGAGCAGATTAATGCACTACTGGCCATTAAAATTGCTACACCAAGAAGAAATGCAGATGATAAACGGATATTCATTGGACAAATATATTATACTAGAACTGACATGTGATTACATTTTCACGCAATTTGGGTGCATACATCCTGACAAAACAGTATCCACAACAACCACCTCTAGCTGTAATAACGGCCTTGACATGCCTGGGCATTCAGTCAAACAGAGCTTGGATGGCGTGAACAGGTACAGCTGCCCATGCAGATTCAACACGATACCGCAGTTAATCAAGAGTAATGACTGGCGTATTGTGACGAGCCAGTTGCTCGGCCACCATTTACCAGACGTTTTCAGTTGGTCAGAGATCTGGAGAATGTGCTGGCCAGAGCAGCAGTCGAGCATTTTTTGTATCTAAAAGGCCCGTACAGGACCTGCAACATGCGGTCGTGCATTATCCTGCTGAAATGTAGGGTTTCGCAGGGATCGAATGAAGGGTAGAGCCACGGGTCGTAACACATCTGAAATGTACGTCCTATGTTCAAAGTGCCGTCAACGTGAGCAAGAGGTGACAGAGATGTGTAACCAATGGCACCCCATACCATCACGCCGGGTGATACGCCAGTATGGCGATGACGAATACACGATACCAATGTGCGTCCACCGCGATGTTGCCAAACACGGATGCGACCATCATGATGCTGCAAACAGAACCTGGATTCACCCGAAAAAAATGACGTTTTGCCGTTCGTGCACCCAGGTTCGTCGTTGAGTACACCATCGCAGCCGCTCCTGTCTGTGATGCAGCGTCAAGGGTAACCGCACCCATGGTCTCCGAGCTGATAGTCCATGCTGCTGCAAACGTCGTCGAGCTGTTCGTGCAGATGGTAGTTGTCTTGCAAACGTCCCCATGTGTTGACTGAGGGATCTAGACATGGGTGCACGATCTGTTACGGCCATGCGGATAAGATGCCTGACATACAATCTCCGTTGATCTTTATTTTATAATTTCCATTACCAACTTTGGCCCATATTAAAAGGTACTCATCAGCATTTAATTTCTTCTTCTTTCTCGTACTCAAAACAAATAGCATACTTGGAACCAGAGTACCATAAGGCTGTTTAGCCAACAGTCCTGTAGTCTCAGAAATACTCCATGTCTTCCAAGTCATAGTGTTAGCTTCAGGAAATGCTTCAAGGCCACCATAATCTGCTTGATTGCCCCATACAACAGCAAGTGTGAGCCAAGTGCTACCTCCAAACACTGCTTGTACATCACAGGTAAAGTTAAGATGGAGTCCACGAAAAACATTCGGACCTCCAAACAATTGCTGTTTATTAAACTGACCAGCAAGGTCAATATCAATAGCTTTCAAACTGCGATAGACAGGTACACTGCGCCGCCAGCGACGCAGTGATATCAGGTGTTCCCCAGGGAAGCGTCCTGGGACCTCTGCTGTTCCTGATCTATATAAATGACCTGGGTGACAATCTGAGCAGTTCTCTTAGGTTGTTCGCAGATGATGCTGTAATTTACCGTCTAGGAAAGTCATCCGAAGACCAGTATCAGTTGCAAAGCGATTTAGAAAAGATTGCTGTATGGTGTGGCAGGTGGCAGTTGACGCTAAATAACGTGAGGTGATCCACATGAGTTCCAAAAGAAATCCGTTGGAATTAGATTACTCGATAAATAGTACAATTCTCATGGCTGTCAATTCAACTAAGTACCTGGGTGTTAAAATTACGAACAACTTCATTTGGAAGGACCACATAGATAATATTGTGGGGAAGGCGAGCCAAAGGTTGCGTTTCATTGGTAGGACACTTAGAAGATGCAACAAGTCCACTAAAGAGACAGCTTACACTACACTCGTTCGTCCTCTGTTAGAATATTGCTGCGCGGTGTGGAATCCTTACCAGGTGGGATTGACGGAGGACATCGAAAGGGTGCAAAAAAGGGCAGCTCGTTTTGTATTATCACGTAATAGGGGAGAGAGTGTGGCAGACATGATACGCGAGTTGCGATGGAAGTCATTACAGCAAAGACGTTTTTCGTCGCGGCGAGACCTTTTTACGAAATTTCAGTCACCAACTTTCTCTTCCGAATGCGAAAATATTTTGTTGAGCCCACCCTACATTGGAAGGAATTATCATCAAAATAAAATAAGAGAAATCAGAGCTCGAACAGAAAGGTTTCGGTGTTCGTTTTTCCCGCGCGCTTTTCGGTAGTGGAATAGTAGAGAGATAGTATGATTGTGGTTCGATGAACCCTCTGCCAAGCACTTAAATGTGAATTGCAGAGTAGTCATGTAGATGTAGATGTAGATCTAGACTGCTGTTGATCCGAGGCCGTCGGGATCCAGCACGGCGTTCCGTATTACCCTCCTGAACCCACTGATTCCATATTCTGCTAACAGTCATTGGATCTTGACCAACGCAAGCAGCAACGTCGCGATACGATAAACGCAATCGCGATAGGCTACAATCCGACCTTTACCAAAGTCGGAAACGTGATGGTACGCATTTCACAACAACGTTTGACCAGGCAACGTCGGTCGACTGCTGTTTGTCAATGAGAAAACGGTTGGAAACTTTCCTCATGTGAGCACATTGTAGGTGTCGCCACCGTCCCCAACCTTGTGTGAATGCTCTGAAAAGCTAATCATTTGCATATCACAGCATCTTCTTCCTGTCGGTTAAATTTGGCATCTGTAGCACGTCATCTTCGTGGTGCAGCAATTTTAATGGCCAGTAGTGTGTATCGAGCGGTGAAATTCTAGTAAGCATCCAGGACTGATTAATGGTCCATTCTCCTCAGTAAGACTACAATATAACGGGCTTTTACGATTTCGTTTTTGGAGGAACTAATGAAGCAAACAACTTACACTTTGTACATTATTTATTGATTCTTGGATAAGATTTTCTGATCTTTTAAAAAAATCCAATCGTCATTAAGCCTCCCCTCCGAGGAGTTAAAGATGCTCTGTGCAAAATGATGTGTGTCCATTACGAAAGTCCTGCAATTTGTAAATCTTATCTTAAATCAAAAGGCAAACAATTTGCTTAATCTATAGGATATTGTGCACGGAGTAATAACACAGTTGCCGGCCGCTGTGGAAGAGCGGTTCTAGGCGCTTCAGTCTGGAACCGCGCAACCGCTACGGTAGCAGGTTCGAATCCTGCCTTGGACATGGATTTGTGTGATGTCCTTAGGTTAACTAGGTTTAAGTAGTTCTAAGTTCTAGGGGACTGATGACCTCAGATGTTAAGTCCCAAACTGATCAAAGCCATTTGAACCATTTGAACCAATAATACAGTTTCTGAAATCTAATGAAAAAACAATAAAACGTAGAACGTAGCTTTGTCGTGTGTTGTTGGCCCTGTTTTGTTATGAATCATGAATAAATTAAAATAAAAAACTTATTATTCGCTGCAATAATCCCATTTTGCTATGAATCATGAATAAATTACAATAAAAAACTTATTATTCACTGCAATAATCTCGTGGTCTCGCGTTAGTGTTCTGGCTTCCCTTCACGGGGTCCCGGGTTCGATTCCCCGCGGGGTCAGGGGTTTTCCTGCCTCGAGATGACTGGATGTTGTTGTGTCGTCTTCATCATCACCATTCATCCCTATTACGGTCGGAGGAAGGCAATGGCAGACCACCTCCACTAGCACCTTGCCTAGTACAGCGGTGCGGGTCTCCCGCATCTTTCCCCTACGCTCTGTCAAGGAGTATGGGACTTCATCATCATATACCAAAGGTGTAATTCAGCAAATTTCGGAAAGACAACTTTATTAGTGTGCCCATAACTGATTCCGTCAGCCTGCATACAATGTATTTCAAGCTTGTTCATAGTGTGTTTCAAGCTGACTGCATCGACTGCGGCCACACTAATGACATTATCTTTCAGAAATTCGACAGAATTACTCCTCTGGCCTGTCCGCAAGAAGTAAAAGGATCTTTTGTTATTTTAGTTTATTCATTAGTTATTGCAAACAACGTTATCAAAAACACACGACAAAGCTACATCTTTGTTTCAAACGCACGCCATTTTATTACATTGTCAAATTTCGGATATCAGTGCTTTTTATACGACGTACGATAGAATAAGAAAATTGTTTTTTGATTTCGGATAAGAATTTCAGACTGCAGGAGTTTGATCATGGATACTCCTCGTTATGGACAGAGCACCTTTAACTTCTCGGATGGTGGCTTAATAATGACTGAATCTCTTTAAAAATTAGAACTTGTTGTCCAAGAATCAATAAATAATGTGCAAAAATATTTATACTGCTTGCTTATATAGTTTTTCCAAAAACACAATAGTTAAAACCGCTTATTATGGGCTGATTGAGAAGAATGGGCCCTTAAAAGACATCGGCATGCATCATATTCACATGGATGATATTTTAAATAAAACTGCGAAATAGGAAGAGCGGTTGGCAACGAGAGACGTTGAGTGACTACGTAAGGTGGTAGACCCAATGACAGAACTGCATGTGATGAACGTCATCTCCCATTGCGGAAACAGAAACCCTAAATGTAAATGCCTTATGGCATTGTTGGCTGGGATATCCAACGGAGTGGGTTCACCCCCTGTCGGAAAAGGTGTTATCCCTTCGAGCAGATTGGAATCTTTATTGGTAGATATGTGGAAGTTGTGCATTTTGTGTGTTTGTGGAGTATAGGTGAGGGTAATGGATGCATGTACTATGTAGTGTTATGCACTGAGGTTCAAAGTGGTTGAAATGGCTCTGAGCACTGTGGGACTTACTATCTGAGGTCATCAGTCCCCTAGACTTATAACTACTTAAACTTAACTAACCTAAGGACATCACACACATCCATGACCGAGGCAGAATTCGAACCTGTGACCGTAGCAGCGGCGCGGTTCCTGACTGAAGTGCCTAGAACCGCTCGGCCATAGCAGCCGGCTACACTGAGGTGACAAGTCATGGGATAGCGATGGGCACGTATACAGATGGCTATAGTATCGCGTACAAAGGGTAGACAATGGTAGAGCATTGGCGGATCTGTAATTAGTTGTCAGGCGACATATGTCAACAAAATTGATGACGTGATTAGGGCCGCACACAGAAATTATCAGAATTTGATTGGTTTGTATGATTGGTTGATTTGGGGGAGGGGACCAAACAGTGAGGTCATCGGTCCCATCGGATTAGGGAAGGATGGGGAAGAAAGTCGGCCGTTCCCTTTCAAAGGAACCATCCCAGCATTTGCCTGAAGCGTTGTATGGAAATTACAGAAATTACAGAAAACCTAAATCAGGACGGCGCGTGTTTGAACCGTCGTCCTCCCGAGTGCAAATCCATTGTGCTAGTCACTGCGCCATCTCGCTAGGTAATTAACAGAGTTTGAAAGTGAAATAGTAGCGAAATAGTAGTTGGAGCTAGACGCATGGGACAGTTCACTTCGGAAATCGTTAGAGAACTCAATATTCCGAAATGCACATTGCGAAGAGTGTGCCAAAAGCACCAAATTTCAGGAATTACTTCTCACCACGAACAACACAGTGGCCGACGGCTTCACATCAAAACGGAGAGCAACTGAGTTTGGGTAGAGTTGTCATTGCTAACAGACAAGCAAACACTCCATGAAATAACCGCAGGAACCAATGTGGGACGTACGACGAACGTATCCGTTAGGGCAGGGCGCCGAAATATGGCGTTAATGGGCTGTGGTAGCAGACAACTGATGCGAGTACGTTTGCTGACAGCATCACATCGTACGCAGCGTCTTTCTTGGACTCGTGTCCACATAGATAGGACCCTAGACGACTGCAAAACTGTGGCTTGGTCGGATGAGTCCCGTTTTATGTTCGTTGATTTGAGGAGGGGACCAAAGAGTGAGATCATCGGTCCCATCGGGTTAGGAAAGGCTGAGGAAGGAAGTCGGCCGTGCCCTTTCAAAGGAAACATCCTGGCACTGGCCAGAAGCATTTAGGGAAATCACAGTCCCGATTTAGTTGATAAGAGCTAATAGTGGGCTCATAGTACGACGTAGACCTGACGAAGCCATGGACCCAAGTTGTCAACGAGGCAGTGCACAAGCTGGTGATGGCTCCGTAATGGAGTGGGCTGTGTTTACATGGAAGAGGTTTGGTCATTGTTATGTTGGGTTACTGTGAGACCATTTGTAGCCATTCATGGACTTCGTGTTCCAAAACAATGCGTCATGCCACTGGTCCTCAGTTATTTCTGATGGGTTTGAAGATCATTCTGGATAATTGGAGCCAATGATTTGCCCACCCAAATAAACTGAAATATAGCCAGTCTGTTGCAGAAATGAAAAAATTCATTCAAACCCCTTGGCCTAGCTTTCAACGGCTCTATAAACTACTTCTCCAGAAGTATCAGTGGATACACGTACAATAGCTAACATTATTTACATGTTACGAAAAATATGGGTATACACAAAAAATGAAAAAGAAGTCATAAGCATACAATGAATTATTTATCGGTACTGATTACATAGTGTTGTGGAGGCACGTTAAAACTGAAGCCATAAGGCACTCATGCAAGACGCAATTCATCTCTATAATAGGTAAATCATACAGACCGCTTTTAGACAGTATGTCACAAATGTAAATAGCGAACTGACGTCGCTCCGAAGTCTTTTAGGTTAAGGAAGGGGTTGCCGGCCTTCAGGCACTAGAGCAGCAGTGGAGTGCCACTCGGGTGAATGGGTGTCAAATTCTCAGTACAGGTACAGTTTTAAAGTGCTCAACAAAGATGTGCGGGTGGCACTGAGGGTGTTGCGGAACTAAGAGTCGTACACAGACCCATTGCCGTCTTATTTACCCCTGTGTCGATGTTGAACGCCCTTGCGGCAACGCTGCAAGATAGCGCGAAACGGGAGGGCTGAAAAAGCATAGACAGCATTTGCTGCTTCGGATCACGTTCAGATTTCGTCCTCAGGTTTTGGATGGTCCCTAGTGGCTTTACACTGTATACAAGATCAATAAATTGTAGACGCACTCCAAAGGGTCAGATCACGTGCGGTGGGACAGCAGATTATGATGTCCCTTGATAAGGGTTGAGTGATTTCTGAGGTCTCAGCTGTGTAGAAAGTTGTCAAGAATTTTGTACCGTTGCTCATCGTACTGACGAACTGGCGCTTCCGACGGTGAAATGTGTGGGCATCAACACCTCAAGGGAAGAGGTGATTTCATTGATACCACGTCCTGGGGCCTGCTCGTGTCGATTCTGAGCAAATGTTTTCCTCGGTCACCCATAAGAAAATCTCGCGGATCTAACATCCAACGCAGAGGCGTCAAGAGGAGAAATGAAATCTAGGTAATAGCAGATGTGACGACCCTGCCACTGTGTGACATGTCCATGGCACGTTGGTCGGAATTGTGCTGAAATTTCGTGCCAGTGTGACATCATTAACTCACCTTACACCTCCCATGAATCTCTGAGTTCTAGTGTTTCTTCGGCATCTGTGGACACCTCGCTGTTTGAAGCGTCGCCCAGCCCGAGGGTGAAATTGCAGGGAATCATAATTTTTCATCACAGAAGAAGACTATAGGTACCTTTTATTCCAGTTTAAAAATTCTGGTTGCAAAGGGAGACAATGTAACGTGCCAAATGGCGGTACTCAAGATCGAACTTACAACGACAACGGATCGCACTGTACTAACGTCGCTGTGCCGCTGATGTATGGCTTCCTGCCGCGCAAAATTACTTGAGCGAATCAATCGACCACTACAGCATGAATTTGCTACAGTTTTAATTTTATAGTCGATGTTATGACTATTAGTTTTCAGAAGATTCCAGTCGTAGCGGAGCGCCTGGCAAATACTCGAAGTTTAACTCGTACCGTAGTTGCACTCTTAAAAGACAAATTGAAGACAGATCAACGTTCGGATAATTAATACTGCAGCAATCATAAACACTGACAAGACGGCAGACTCAAACGTCGATAATAATAATAAACGTCACTTTTACTATACACAACTTCGTAATCGTACAGCTACACTATTACACCACGAATAGACACGCTAAAAAATTCCAATGACACTGACGAACAGTATCGAGCAGCAATTACGAGACCGGCAGATTTCGATAACAACTCCCGTTATCGCACTATCATACAAAAAAAAACACCAAAACACTTTAAATACAATACTTTTTTGTATTATGCCAAGCTAAATGTTACCTCTAGCTTGCAGTTGTTCTCACACACCACAAAATTCTCACAACGCAGCACACTATATCTGGAAAAGTCTCGGAATCTTTTAATTACTTACAATATTTATATCCAATATATCGTCGTGTTACGACCAATTCACTTTAAGTTGCTTTCAGAGATATCTATGAGGATTAAGATAATTGATGCTACCGTTAAATCTCTTTCTGTCTAGTCTAGCGTTGCTATGTAAGTAATACGACGTAACGTATTCCACAGATTTACCAATCTTTGTTATTAGTATAATCGCTGACTTTTCCGTGATAACTTTCTACGACTTCAATTCTAATTGAAGTTACTAAGGACACTTTTCCATAAATGAAATCGTTTTAACTATTTAGCACATCTACTCTTTGTATATTTAGTGTGGATGAACTCAATTAATGAACTTTTTGATTAGGCAAAACTTACAAATACCATCATAAAATTGTGTCATGCAAAGCGTTATTTCTGAAACTAAACCTTTGCTTTTCTCACAAAATATAGCTACACACAACAGCTACTAATTGAACACACGTAAAGGTTTCTTTAAACCCAAGAAAACTGGTATTTATTGGATCTAGGTATGTCAATACAATTTAATTCGCGTAAGTGAGCGAGTGCTAGCAAAGACTAACAAACCCCACAAAAACGGAAATTCAATAATAATAACAAAAAAAATAAACAAAAATCCTAATCGCCACCGCCTCTTTAACCCTAACCGTAAGTAACAATTTAACACAATTCTGAGCCTCTTCAGGCGTTAGCAAAACGCGACCCGCCAAGTTCCCTAAATTGAAATAGGCCACTCGTCACTTTGTTTCCGTTTATTTGCGTGTTGCTTGTAAATGGTTCCTTTTTTTCTCGTCGCTTATCAACTCAACTACTGGTGCGATCTGTCGTATTACATTGAAACAGTTCGAATCTATATGAGCCAATTCTAGGTCGGCTGTGTGATCGTGGTATTTAAACAATACAAAATGTGTTGGACGCTTTCCCTTCTCGACACTCACCAGTCACTACCAAACCACTCCAACGAAACAGCCAACAACCCAACTAGCTCTGCGCAAGCCGCGACCACTAATCGTACACCACGGACAGGATATCGGTTGCAACGATATCATCCACACAATCCCGAAGACAGGAGGGTAGCTAAAACAGAAACTAGTTTCGTCATCCTGTCTGTACTTGTCATTGTCTGCCATATGTTCTTTCTTCGTCGATTCTGCAGAAGACCTCCTGTTTCCTTACCTTATCACTCCACCTAATTTTCAACACTGTTCTATATCAGCACATTTCAGTCGCTTCGATTCCCTTCTGTCCCGGTTTTTCCGTAATCCATGTTTCATTACCATACAATGCCGTGCTCCAAACGATTAATCTCAGAAATTTCTTCCACAAACAAGGGCTGATGTTTGATACTAGAAGGCTTCATTTGACCAGGAACGCCCTCTTTGCCTGTGCTATCATTTTATGTCCTCCATACTTCGTCTGTTGAGTGTTATTTTTTCCTTTCAAGATAGCAGAATTCATTAACTTCAAAGTCGTCAGTTTTGATGTTAACTTTATCGCTAATCTCATTTCCACTACCCCTCATTATTTTCTTCGTTCTACCCTGAGTACATACAGGGTGTTCGGAAATTCCCGTGACAGGCATACAGAACTTGTAGAGGGGACTGAGAATATGACAGTTGAAATAGGAACCCATATCCAGAAACATAGCCTAACGACGCTACAGTGCGTCCATGTTACGGGCACCGTCGCCTGGAAACGTGTATGCATACAGGGTGATTCCATGGTGTTGTTACAAGCTTTCTAGGGTGGTAGAGGAGGATAAATGTAGCAATTTGAGGTAAGGGTACAAGTGCCGGAAACGAATGAGCCAAGACATGTAAGCTGATACGCGGTACTTATTGGAATTAAGGAAAACGTGGAAGGGAGGGCCCACCATTATAACTTCCTTTTCACACAACCTGTTTATTTAACAATATATAAACTGTGTTTTACAGATAATCGAAGCATTTAACCATAAATTTTCTTTAACAAAATGGACAAATTTGCAAAATTCTTTTGACCTAAAACCTCAAGTTGAATAAGCTTCTAATCTTTGCAAAAAAAATCTGAATTACTGTACTGCAAAACAGCAAAATACATGACCAGCAGCCCGCCCGTTATCGGGTGAAACAGCGGTGTTTACTACCGCACTGTCTTATTAACTGCCCTTCTGCAACACATGAAAACTGTATAAGCACACTAAGTGCGGAAGACCGCATCATCGTCTTACACCCTTTTTAATGCGGGAACTTCTTTCTTGTTCTTCCATTCTTCTTGGTTCCTCTTGGTTCTGGTAGGTATTGGATATTATCCGTCTTTCTCTAGAGTCGATTCCCATTTCTCTCAGAATTTAGATAAATTTATCACGAGTTACCAAGCTTATAAGACCAATTTTTGTGCATAGTACTAATATTTTCATGCGGAATGTATCTTATTATAGCAGAAGTCGAAAGCTTTTTCGAGGTTGACAAATCGTCGGAGCGTGTCTTGATTTTTCTTAACACTTGCTTCCATTAACAACCGTGTCGTCAGCACTGCCTGTCTGATACCTTTACTTTTCAGGAAGCCAAACCGATACTTGTTTAATTTCATGAATTTGTATATGCTTCACATCACTAAAGTATGGGGGCGATGTACAGTAACGTGAAATAAAGAAGTAAAAACCTTCAACACCCAAGATCGCTAATTATAATTTATTTTTGATTACTGGTATCGGCAAATCTAAGTTGCCATCATCGGACCTGTCTACCATATAAGTCGTGTAAATTGGTGATCTCGGCTGTCGAAGTTTTTACTTCTACATTTCATATTAATCGACTTAAGGAAAGTAAAGAGACTTTCATAGGAATTGTAGATCTACAAAAAGCTTGCCATAATATGCAGCGGTGCAAGATGTCTGGAATCCTCAAAAAATATGCGATATGTGTAGACACCAAGAGGGGACTGTGACACCGTAACACTGGCAATGCAGCAGAGGGGTGCTAGGATCAAAAAGCGCGCAAAACATGAAATGCAGTCTCTCTCCTCTACTGTCCTACGTGGTTATCGAATATACGATGAAGTGGATAAACGAAAGCATCCAAGTGGAATTAAAATTAACTGTGGATCCGTATCAGTGATAAGATTCCCTGAGAGCAGTGCTGTCCTCTGCGACAGTGGGGAAGATTTAAAAGACCAATTGGATACAATGAACACGTTATTTAGCAGAGGGTGTGGATTAAGAGGAAGCCAAAGAAAGACGAATGCATAAAGGAGCAGCATAAATGGGGTTAGCGACAAACTTCGTATAAACCTTTGGAGACTATGTGGCGGATTACCAGTGAAGGGGCTCTCGCGTATACTGGGGGAACGTTCTTCGATCTACCCACGGCCCTACTTGCGTTCATAAAGTTTCTTGCTGACACTTCCAAAATTAAAACACTCCAAGGAGTAAAACAAGTACCTCGTACTAAAAACGTTCCTTCAATATTGCTTAGGTGAAACTCCTCAACGTAAATTGCAGCCAAGTGGACACAAAAATCAGACACTTCAGTCATTTCCAATTACCAGTGATAACCACCAATATATGGTACAATTTATGTCCAATGCTCATCTTTTTCCTAAGTAGCCTTGAATTATCATCAGATTGAACTATATTTTAGTACTGAAATATGGTCTCGCTTCTACACCATTAACGCGACTTCAACATGAAAAATAAAAGATAACAGTTAAGTTTTGCCTATTAATTCTTCAGCATCGCACTGTCCGGAACTCCATGGTGGTTGAACATTGCACAGCCGGTGTCGACTGTCACGCCTTTGGGGTTCAGTTTCTCGATCCACTGGTCAGCCAAGGCAGCGAAGTTTTTACGAGGGTTGTCCAGAAAGTAGTGCGCCGCATTTTTTTCTCAGCCGAAAACAATGCTAAGAACGTATGTATTATCTGAAGCCTCCTGAGTGAGCGCGCAAAGTTTCCGTCACTTCCGACAGATAGCGTAGCTGCAGGTCAGTTTCAAAATGGCGTCTGCAGGTGATGTACGTTACAAGCAATGTGCCGTCCTCGAATTTCTCACTGCAGAGAAAGAAACTATGGGGAATATTCAGAAACGCTTGTGCAAAGTCTACGGAGCATCTGCTATCGACAGAAGTATCGTTAGTCGCTGGGATTAAAGGGTGAAGTCATCAGAAGGTAGTTCGCCGTGGCTCCACGATTTGCAGCGGTCTGGGAGACAATCCACGGCTGTCACACCTGACATGTTGCAGGGAGCTGACGTTGTCATTCGCGAGGACAGACGCATTACGACTCGGCAACTAACGCTGCATCTTTCATAGGAAGTTGACACAGTGACAAGGATTGGTACTGACAGGGCAACACACCCTGGCTTTGCGC